>NW_022196911.1:34802255-34808996 GCF_008632895.1 Mastomys coucha | reverse complement strand
TATATATATATATATATATATAAAGTTTATTATCTGCTCTTTATCCCTTCAGCCATGACAGGGGTTATTAGTAATAAAGTTCACTAGATTTTTTTTATCTGAGTAAAAGCCAAGAAGCTCGTTTTCATTATTCTACTTAGTAATGAATACTTATTACTACTAATCATTATTACTTATATCTTGTACAAGTCAATCACAGTTCTACCACCTTAAAATGAGATTGGCAAGACTTATCTTCAGCTTTGTTGGGTATCATGCAAGTGTTAAAGCAACATAATAGACATGTACAATGTCCAGACGTAGTCACCATGTATAATATTTGTACAGTCTCAGTGACTAACTCATTTTTTTTTGCATTGCCACCAGCCAAAGTTTAAATTTCAAAAATGTTTATTGCTTAATGAAAAGAAAAATAAAAGAAAGATATGCTAAAACATAAATAAATAAGAAATTTAAGAAGAACAGAGGTCTCCTAAAAGTCAAATTCAAAGTCAAATGATGGTGAGACAAAACAAATATGAAGTATGATGAAATCTCATGGACAAAGCTATGACATCACTCTCGTCCCAAATGTGATGTTGTTATATCAAATGATTTCTTCTTAGTTTTGCTTCTTATTCCCAATAGGCTTACAATATATGTTTTGCTAGTTTTCCATAATAACCATATCTAAAAATCTGCTAACATTATCATGTTTACCTGGCATTTTAATATGACCTTCCTTATGATTTTCTTATCTTAGTACAATTTTCCTAAAATTTCTGCTAAACTACATGCTTTTCTAAAAACAACTCTAATATTTAGGTTAGTGTAACACATGCATGCTATGTCCCTTAATCTGAACTACTATGACTCATAATAAAATTCCAGACAAAATAAAATCACTAAAATAATGGAGATTTAAAGTTATGCTTTTTACTCTGTTAATTTATCATATAGAATAAAAATAAGCCATAGGTAGGAAGTGGTAATTTTAGAAAATACCTCTTGTTACAGTAAACTTAATTATATAGTATGCCATAAAATGACAGTAATATTGGAGAGGAAAAGTGCCAATTTCATATATGCAATAACTTTTTACAAGGATAGAAATTATATCAAGTATATATAGCTATTCAATATAATACTGTTTTCCTGTAAGAGTCAGTAGGATTCACAGTCAAGGGGAGGGAAAGATTTAACTAAGCTTAAATCAACGCAGTACATAAAAGACTGCCTGAGAAGATGATTTCATATAAGTGTGTTCATTTGTTAATACTTAATGAGTACCTAGTGTACAAATTTAAATTGAGCCTTTAATGTGTATGTACACATGTGACATATAACTTCAGTCAAAACTGTGATTGATGGATAGGTAGTTGGTTAGTGTATGGGCTTAGAAATGCTTTTACATGGGCTCTGTGTGGATCATGATGAATGGCTTTATAAAGATGATAATACTCAGTGAAATTAGTAGAGTTAAGTGTTCATTGTGAAACAGCTTATAATATTTCCTTTAAAAGTTTTGAAGATTACCATTGACTTTTAGAATTTTAATTAAGAAAAAACTATTTGTGACTTCCTGCCTTTTGGGGTTATTATTTTCTTTAATTTAAGGGAGCTAACACTCTATCTTTCTTGGTAGAATTCCTTGCTTATTTTATGATCAGTAGTCCAGCTTTAGATCTTTACATAGGTCATATATTTGTTTCTAAAGGCTCAAAATATTTTATTTTTACCTACAAACCTTAGGTAGAGTGATGGAAATGATATTTTCTCTGTGGAATGAGGGGGTTTTCTAATAATGAAATTTTTGCATCAATAAAATTGGCATGCTGATGACCACATCTCCCTGAATGCTAACCAGGATAGAATGCAAATTTCATATTACATTCCTAAGCATACCCCACGTAGATAACACACCTATAGCTATTATTTGTTCTGTTTTAATGTATGTCATGCAGTGTACATTAGACTGGAAATTTGGTTTCAGTTCTACAGTTCCCAATGAACTTTGGCAAGTGAAACCCTTGGGGGCACTCTTTATCACCTAATTTCATCATTCATAGTCTCCAGATTCTCTTATAAGGAAGTATGATCTGATGCAGTCATTTAAGAAACTGAGGAAGAAACAAAGCCTTAGTTACTCAGAAATCAGTTGAAGGACTTGAAGGACAATAGTTTAAGTTCAGGACTGTAAGAGTACCCAGATTTGCATAATCAGATCCTATGTCAAGTTCTAGGAGACAGAAGAAAGGAGGGAGCTGCAGGGAGGTCGGAGGAGTAGGAGAATGCAGAGGCAGAATCAGGTGTGGGAGAGACAGCAGAGCAACCCAATGGGCTAGGAGAATGAACTGTAATCTGCAGCTGCATGAGGTGGATGGAAGGAAGACTCTTTAGGAAGTCCCGGAGATGTGGGATTGAGGAGGTTGACAGGAGTCAATGAAGGTGTCCTTAGCTGAGATGTCTAACAGTAAAGACAAGGAACCTAAAGAGACCACCTTCTATATCCCGCAGGACCTCCAGTGGAAGGAGAGGGACATTAATTAACACTCCCACAAAACTTCCAACGGAAAATTTGTCTTGTCTAAAAGAAAGTCAGGTGTGGAGCAATGACCAAAGGAAAGGCCAACCAATAACCAGTCCAACTCAAACCCATCCCATAGGCAAACATCAACCCCTGATACTTTTAATGATACTCTGTTATGCTGTTAGACAGGAGCCTAGAATAACTCTCCTCTGAGGAACTCAAATTGACACAGAAGCAGAGGCCCACAACCAAACATCAGACACAGGTTGTGGGACACTTATGGAAGAGTTGGGGGAATGATTAAAGGGCCAGAAGTAGATGGAAATTCCACAGAAAGACTAACAGAATAAACAAACCTGGACCCTTGGGAGCTCTCAGAATCTGAGCCACCAACCAAAGAACATACATGGGCTTAATCCAGCACCCCACTCCCAGCTCCTATGTAACAGACAGGCAGCTCAGTCTTCATGAATGCCCTGACTCACCTCAATGGGAGAGGATGTGACTAATCTGGCAGAGACTTGGTGTGCCAGGGAGGGCAGGTATCCAAGGGCAACCCATCCTCTTAGAGGAGAAGGGGAAGTGATATGGGGGAGGAATCACATGAGAGATGAACCGAGGGACAGGAGCATTTGGGATGTAAAAAATTAATTAATTAATTAATTGAAATATAATTAAGAGTAGTAAACTAAGAGAGAATTAGAATAGTGTTCCAGGATACAAAGACATATATTTTCAGGTCATGGCCTGAAAATAATTCAATTTACCAAGTAATGATTTTGCACAGCTGAAGACAAAATTCAGTGTGTAATGGACAAAGGATTTCTGAAGGAAGGGGTAGTAGGAAAGGAAAGAGTTGGCTGAGCAGCTAATAAAGGTTATTTGTTTTGCAGATAACCTGTGTTTGATTTCTACAATTTTATTGTGGGTCACACTGTCTGTAATTCCACCCTTACACTGTCAAGGCAGGCCTTGCTTGAACTGTAAACCTCCATTAGTCTCCAAAGTAACTTGGGGATGCAGGCCTCCAAGAAAAGGCCTGGTTTAACTGTCAGCTCTACTAAGACAATGAACAACCTTAAAGAAGTGTGTGGTAGACAGATACTTTTAGTATCATTGGCATTAAAGTTTAAAGAAGCAGAACCAAAAACTCACATGCTTACTGCTTATTATTGATGAACATTCTTACTTGAGCTAAGTCAAAGATTGAATCAATTAACCAGATCAGTAAAAGTAAAAGGTTCTGTTCTTCCCCTCCAAAATGTGTCATAAAGAAATATGACATCAGTTTATTGGTTCATCCTCCTCAGTGAATGTATGACAAGGCTTAAATTGATAATATCAGTAACCTCTTTGCATCCTTTATTTTATCATATTCATTGGTCTACTCTTGTGTCTATCTCCCTTCCTTCCCTTGTTTCTAACTTTTCCCTTCCCACTTTGTTCATGTCCAAGTGCCTTCCTATGTATTCCGTGATGAATTTCTCATTTCTTCCTTGAGCTAATAATATTTATATTTTTCTTTGTTTGGAGTCTGCAAACATTACTGTGAAAATTTATTACCACAGAAATATTGATCAGTGGAAAAAGAGATTTTAACCAAGCCCAGTGGACTGAGCTTGATCTCTGGAATCTATAGATAGAATAAGAGTACCAACTCTTATTATTTGTACTCTATCTTCCACAAATGCTACAGTATACACACTTCACTCACAAACGAGCTCAAACGAACACGAACACACACACACACACACATACATAAGCTCGAGCACACACGCACACACACACACTCACTAAGTTCTAATAGAATTATGAACAATAACTAAGTGTGTTAATTTTCCTATTGCTGGTACTCACTATGACAATAGTATCATAGCAAACTATAGCACATTTAACCATTTGACAAATAAGGTTAGTTTTCTTCCATAGGAATATGTGTGATTTATTCAATTTTTATTGATTATTTTATTTATTTACATTTCAAATGCTACCCCACTTCCCAGTTTCCCCTCCGCAAAGCCCCCATCTCCTCCTAGCTCCCCTTACCTCTATGAGGTAAATGAAGATAAAATCCCAGGCATAGTATTTGTGACATTAGTTTATTCTTTATTTTAGATTGGAAGTCACAGTTTTCACATTTATGTGTGACGTAAACAGATGAAGAAGTCAGAGATACCATAATGTTGTGTTCTAAAGCATTTGTGTTGCTTCCAGATTGAAGGGAAGTATTTATTATCAGATATATGAGTGGAGGAAAAGTAACATGTTGCAACTTCATTATTTTTCTCCATTTCCATGCACTGTCCCTGTTCAGGTACAGTAGCACAGATGGTGTTGTGGTAAAGACACATAACACTGTCAGGAGCTCTAACATATGTCACAAATCTGGCACTCTGGGTTCTTAACAGTTCAAGGTTAATGTAGGAACTTGTTGCTTTTCTGCCATTCAATTAACGTCTCTCCAGACTCTATATTAAAATATTAAGATTTTTATGAGATATTTTTACCATGACTGTTTCCCCTTTTTTCATTAACTTTGATCTATTAGATTTTGAGTTTCTCTGAAGTGTTTTAGTATGTTCTGTTTTTGCAAGTGCAGTTTTTCACAAGTGTAGTCTTAAAAGTGTATCCAATTAAGAACTGAATTATACTTAAGTATATTAGGGAAGTTGGAAACAGGATGAATATATAATACTCTTATGAAGTCAAAGCTTTGCTACCTTCTTCTTCATATATATAGAGTCTTACATGTACACTAATTAAAGTATAAATATGAGTATAATTATTTTGCCAGTGAGTTATAGGTTTTATACATATACATTCATTCATACATGCCTATATATGTGTGTTATAAATGTATATGTGTGTATACATTCTTTGTAATATCTATAAATTATAAATTTTCTTATAATATGTTCAATATAAAATATGTTCAAAAATAACAATAGGAAAAATATCCAATTACATCTCTAAAGTCAGTATCAAATATCTAATCTATGATGAAACAGGCAGAAATAATCAGAACTAAAATAAAATTTTCTCAATTCCCTCTTTTGCAATTGAAGATTTTATACATCTTCTCCCTTCCTTCATCTTCATCACGATGTCTTTTCCATAGTGATGCTATCTGTAAGCTACAAAACCAATTTGGGAAATTTAGAATATGGATCAGAACATAAAATGCATTTAACTTAATATTTTGTTCAGGGAATATTGACTGGTGTATTTTGTATGAAAGATCCAATGAATTTTCTCTTTGGATTTATAAAATAAAATTAAATAAGTGAGTGAATCTGATTTTTCTAATGAATATTGTTTAGATATAAAATCAAGTTGATTGTCTTCAATGAGGTATCAATAGATTACAAAAATGTTGAATTATGAAGATAAATGTTTATAAAGAATGCAGTGCCCTATTCTATTTCAAAAATCATAAAAGAACTTTTAAAATATCACTGGCACAAGATACAATACTGAACAGACACACTTTCTCAAATTCAATTTCAGGAAAGAAATCAATAGATTCAGCTAAAATTTGTGGAGAAAATGGGATATTTAAATGAGAATGTAGTTTACAATGGCAAAACAGCCTCCAGAGATGCTGTAAATAAAAGAATCATGGAACAAATGTAAAAATCTGAAATTGAGAAGTTTCCATCAGTATGCCAAATGAACTTTTGGGAGAACCACTGTTTTACAAAAATAATTATTATGATAGGACATAAACTGGAAGTCAATAGTATCAATACGACAGTCAAAATGCTACCACCAACCAAAGAGCGAGCACAGGCTGAACCTAGACATCCTGCACATATGTACCAGATGTGCAGCTTGGTTTTCATGTGAGTTCCTCAACAAGTAGAACAGGGGCTATCCCTGAATCTGTTCCCTGGGTGCCTGCAGATCCCATTCCCCTAACTGGGAAGATTTGTCTGGTCTTTGTGGGAAATGATGTGCCTAGTACTAGTGACTGCAGTGGGTTGGAGGGTACAGTGTATGGGGTTGTGAAAAAAGAAATTGGAAGAAAATCTGTGTGAGGGTGGTCCTAGAGGTGAGAGGGGTCCTGTTACTGGGATTTAAAGTAAAATAAATACATTAATTAAAAAACACCATGTAATATCAAAACTATTTAATGTATTTTTTAATCACTAAAATAGAGTGTCAACTAGCTCATACCCCTGAGATCTCTCAGACACTGAGCCACCAGCCAGGGAGCACACACTCACTGTTCT
>NW_022196911.1:34679764-34802245 GCF_008632895.1 Mastomys coucha | reverse complement strand
ATATACAGCAGAGGACTACCTGGTTTGGCCTCAGTGAGAAGATGTACTTAATACTGGAGAGACTTGAGGCCCCAGGGTGTGGGGAGGTCTGGTGGGGGTCAGGACATCCTTTTGGAGACAAGGGGAAGGAGGAATGGGATGTGGAACTGTGGGAGAGCAGACAGGGAGAGGGGTCACAACTTGACTGTAAAAAAATAAAAAGTAATAAAAATATAGAAACAGCAACCACCACCACAACAACAGGTGACATTAGTATGTATTAATGAACTACTTTGTTGACAAGCACAAGGACTTCACAGGAGATGCATTAGAACTTGGTCTCATTTACATATTCAGAGTATGATGCAATTAATTATTCTCAATGGGAGCTACTCATTTTAGACTCTATTTTTTCAAAGGCAGTGTAATCTCTCAAGGAAAATCAGTCCTTCAGAGATGGATTTGTTCTTCCAGTTTTTGTTTAGAAACCCCTGTAGCAAAGGTAAGCAAGTTGTCTCTCTCCATGTGTGTCAGGATAAATATTCAAATGTGCTCCACATGTGTACCGTTGCCTACAGAGGCCACAGTAAGGAGTCACATCTCCTGGAACTGGAGTTCCACCACACGTACCATTTTTTTTTAAAGATTATTCTCTGGCCACATGTCTTGATATTTGTAATATAGTTTGCTTGATTTCACTCATCAGACTTTAAACTCCATAATCAAGTGAATTCTGTTTTGTGGTTGTGACTGCATTTTCTAAGTTTAAGACAGTTACCTCAGTGATCTTAAAACATGACATAATGGTCGAATAAAAGATTTCAATGAGGAAAAAAAAAGGGGGGTTTTAGATCTTTTGCACCTAAAATGAGAATGTTCTCTGTGGACTTTTCCATGTCACGTGACTTGTTGAAAAACAAAATCTAGAGAAGCAACTATAAGTAGGAAGGAGTCGTGATACAATGCTTATGTTCAATAAAATATGCACAATATCCCTTCTTTTAGGAAACTGTAGTGTATTTACTACTGAAGAACAAATACCTTTCTGCACCATCAGATGATATAGCTAACTTCAGTGCTTACATGTGATGGGGATATACATTCTACTTTAGTGTAAAGAAGAAGTAAGGGATTATATTGTCAGAATGGAATCAGCTCTTGGGGTACAGAAGGCTTCTATTATCAGGTGTACTTCTGTCAAACCAAATGTGAAGAAATTATGAGTCAGGAAAACTTGACATGTATTTTCTAAATATATTTTAGTATATTATATGATTAATATTTAGATTATATAGGAATTCATAAAGTATGTGAGATATGTAATTCTATTCTGAATAAGTAAAAGAAAAAGGCAATATATTGATTGATTTGGGTTGAGTTATTAGACAAATAAGTACTTACTGCAGAGAGATACCACACTAAAGGATTTTGATGAAGCTATCAGTATTTCCAAACATGAAGATTTCATTTCTGACAACCTGCAAGTGTTTGCATTATATGTATATCTCATTTGAATATGTTTTAGTAAAGACTGTGTATCTATTTAATTAGTAAATAATTAATAATAGTCAATATATTTATAACATAAATGAAAAATCTCTTTACCCAATAGATATTTTTTTAAAATTTTAAAGTGCAGGAGTTTTCATAAATACCTATTTCCTTGGTCCTTTGCTGCTTAAACATGTAATGCTGAATATAAGATTGAGCCTAATTTTAATATATTTGCAAAGTTAAAAAACTTGTAAAGATTACTAAAGCATAAAATGAAAACAAGATTCCCTAAGTAGTTTACAATTATTCATCTCATCTATGTTTCCCTTTACATCCTCTATTTCAGCTTTCCTTGAAATTTAACTGTAGTGTCTAGACGCTTCTTGATTATCTTCCACTATTAATGTGTGTTTTGAGCTTTAGTAATGTTTCTTTTACAAATGTGGGTACTCTAGCATTTGGGGCATAGATATTCAGAATTTAGAGTTCATCTTGGTGTATTTTTCCTTTAATAGGTATGAAATATCCTTTGCCAAATCGCTTCCTAACTTTTGGTTGAAAGAGCAATGATTGTTAGTTCCTGTTATTTTTGTTGCTAGTGGTGGTATTAGGTTTGTGTGGTTCTCTTCTTTTGGGTTGGTTGCGAAAGGATTAATTTCTTGTTTTTTCTTGTATGTACTTTCCATCTTTGTGTTGGAGTTTTCCTTGTACTATCCTCTGTAGGCTGGGCTGGTGGATGTTGTTGAAATTTGGTTTTGACATGGAATATCTTGGTTTCTCCATCTCTGGTGATTAGGAGTTTTGCTGGGTATAGTATACCGGGTTGGCATTTGTGTTCTCTTAGTTTCTGCATGACATCTGCACAGGATCTTCTAGCTTTCATAGTCTCTGGTGAGAAGTCTGGTGCAATTCTGATAAGTCTGCCTTTATATGTTACTTGACCTTTTTCCCTTACAACTTTTAATATTTTTTCTTTGTTCTACACATTTTGTGTTTTGATTATTATGTGATGGGAGGAATTTCTTTTCTGGTTGAATCTATTTGGTATTCTGTAGGCTTCTTATATTTTTATAGCCATCTCTTTCTTTAGGTTAAGAACGTTTTCTTCTATGATTTTGTTGATGATGTTCCTTTTCGTTGGGAATCTCTTCTCTCTTCTATTCCTATTTTTTTAAGTTTTGTTCTTTTCATTGTATCCTGAATTCTCTGGATGTCTTGGGTTAGGACCCTTTTCACTTTGTATTTTCTTTAACTGTTGTGTCAATATCTTCTATGGTATCTTCTATGGCCGAGATTCTCTCTTCTATCTCTTCTATTCTGTTGGTGATCCTTCGATGTGTAACTCCTGATCTCCTTCTTAGGTTTTCCATCTCCAGGCAACTTTCTTTGTGATTTCTTTATTGTTTCTATTTTCAATTTTAGATTCTGGATGGTTTTGTTTAATTCCTTCACCTGTTTGATTATGTTTTCCTGTATTTCTTTAAAAGATTTATGTGTTTCCTCTTTAAGAAGCTTCCACCTGTTTATCTGTATTCTCTTGTATATCTTTAAGGGACTTATTTATGTCCTTCATAAGATCTACTATCATCTTTATGAGATGGGATTTTAGGTCGGAGCCTTGATTTGCAGGTGCATTAGAGTATCCAGGGCTTTGCTGTGGTGGGAGAACTGGGTTAGTTCTAGTGTCAGTGGTTTCTATTGCTTATGTTCTTATGCTTGCCCCTCATAATCTGTCTACCTCAGGTTTTAATAACTGGCCTTGCTGTCTATTACTGGATCATGTCCCTTCTGTGAGCTGAGTTGTGATGGACCTCCTGGGAGTCAAGCTTTTTCTGGGTGTATGAGGTAGTCTGGCAAGACAGCTGTGCCCCAGGCTGAGGTGTGGACCAAAAAGAAGATCTGCTTCATTTAGTTATACAGGCACCTATTTTTTATGACTGTACATGTTATCATTTGTATTGTTGAACATAACATAGTAAAAGTATGCACCCCAGGAAAGGTGTTATTAAAACATTGCTAAACATTATCATGAGGTATACCTAATGCTCTTTCACTCTGTTAAAAAGGAAAATTGCCAACAATCAGAAGTGTATTAAAGACAGATTACCATCAATTGAACATTTCATTTTGATTTAGTCAATATTGAAATAGCACTGGAAAAATACTTTCCTCTTTACTTGATCCCATTTTTGGCATGAGGTCATTGCTATGTGTGCCCTAAAATTATCTTTGATACAATGCTGGATGGGCTTTTAAAATTCCAGGCCCATGTCTGCCACATCCAATGCATTTAAGACATGCTGTGTTTATTTTTGAATGTTCTACATGTTGTGAACAATCAGCTCTAAAAGCCTACTATGATCAAATGAGAGTGCAGTTTCTCAAGTTGCAGTTCAGTTCGAAAGCCAAACCCTTAAGAGTGTTTCTTGACTACCACTGAGCATGTTAATATTTATAAGACTTCTGCCAAAGAAAATCACTAGAACATTTTGGAGACTGTTAAAGTAAATTGAAAAGGAAAAGTGTAAGGAGGGAATTACAAGAAGGCAGAGATTCTGGATCAGTGGCCACCTTCAGCAGAGCTAAGCTCATCTCAAGATGTCACACCATTAAACAAAGAGCAGCAGTGTGTAACAATTTCTAGAGAACTAAAGGAAGGGAAGGGTTTTGGATTTTGGCAATTGGCTCACAGTCATTCCTAAGTAGACATACTTAGGACTTTAAGAAGAATAGTGATTAGAAATAGACTGCTTAATGCAACAGATGCTGCAGAGAGATTTAATGTCAATCATATTTAATATCATGAAGAGTATATTCATAAAAGTAAAATGCCTTTGTCAGTATAGTAGCTATACATGCCTATACATATCTGCATTTCAATTATATACACACATATGTAGGATATGTATATTTGCATATATATATACATTATATATTTATTTAAATATTTTACCTCTAAAACAAAATGTCAACAACTTTCACAATTCCCTTAAGCCCTCTGACTTGTGTGGAGACTATTAAGCAAAAATCTTGGTGAATTCTTAAATATACCTTTCCATTCTAACAAAGAATATGATGTCACTGTAGTTTAGTTAATGTGACCATCTCAGTAAAAAGACGCCAGCAGAACATTCTAGAGCATGCTGTTTAATATATTTGCAAAAGAAATAGGGCAATTATACATTCTTAATAAAAATGAAGCAAATATAGCTAGAAACCCACAATTTTCCCGAGCACAAAGTATGTATAATCTTATGTAAGTATAGTGAGTCCTGTAGAACACAGACCAGAGCTTTCTTCTCCATGATGAAGTTGTCATAGCCTTGTCTCAAGGGAATTGACAGTCTACATAATTTGTCTAAGAGTAAAATGAAAAAATTGTCAATTCTGGAGAGAGTTAATGAAGGAGGACATTTGCTTGTGCACATGTATTTCTGTGTGTATGTATGTGTTTGTACTTTAAATACATGCATATATTGATGGAAACCTAGTTTGTTTATACTGTTTGTTTACATTGAATAAAACTGCTACGGATATTGATGGAGAAATATCTATTCAAGTCTCTACTATTATGTATACATATAAGTTTGTTCATCTGTAAATAACCTACATGTTATAGAAGCATAATGGTTGTCTACTAAATAATTTTGTTTCATAGTGTGATTCTGTTTAGATTTTTGAAAAACAGTTATACTCAGATGGTTTACATTATCCAAAATAATCCATAGTTTTTTCACCCTTTAAAGCTCTCTGTGTGTGTGTGTGTGTGTATCTGTCTCTGTCTCTCTCTCCACACACACACACACACCACAGGGAGAGGGAAAGTGAGAGAGAGAGAGAGTGAGAGAGAGAGAGAGAGAGAGGCTGAGAGAGAGAGAGAGTCCCTTCCACTCCTCTTTATTCAGATCGCCTTTAGCAGGGGAGAGTCATTATGAAGCCCATTAATCTTCATTTTTCACAGCAAGATTCATTTTCTAGGAATGGAAGATGCAGAAATGGAACCACACAGCACTTCGTCAGCAGCCAGGATTTCTGAATGTGATGCCGGGTGAAAATTAAACACCAGAGACCAGACAGCAGCTCTAATAACTCAGTAATTTCTAAATAAATAGACGGAGATTGATGGGACTGAAAACAGTTTTCTCTAACAAGGCAAAGCATGCAGGGTAGTGGTATTAGCCTCAGATATGCTCTGCATAAGACGTTAGAATTCCTACAAGTTCCTCATTTTCCCATCAGTGGATTTACGTTCTCTATCAGTCAAATGGTAGTTAATTATCATATTTCAAGGAGCAGCTCATTAATTCATTAACTAAAAATAACTAGATAGTTATGGAGAAAAATAACACATAATAAAAGATAACTCCAACAGTTCTGCCAATGTAAAACTGCCCTTCGATTGCCTCAAAGTTTTAAGTGATGTTTTCATTGTAAGAGTTCATACCAGTTGTTAATTTCACCTTCAAGAATTAAAGAAAAGAAGGGCTTTGCCAGGGAACAATGTCAAACTGCACCGCAGGGAAAAGCCTTCTCAGTGCATGTGATAAATTTTGTTGGGCAGCTATGTAGACAAACAAAGAAGATGAGAAGCTGGCAGATAAGGACAGAAAGTGTTAGAGAGAAGACAGGATGAGGACTTGTGGAAAGTAAGTCACAAGAAAGAAAGAAAAACCCTGAAGGATTGTTCTTGTTATCAAAGCTAAATATGCCCCTAAGTACATATTGCATATGTCTATGTAATTGGATATGCATACATATGTAATTACACATTAAATATATCCATTTATAATATATAACATGGATGTATTTACATATGTATAATTCTATATGTATACAAAGTAAACATATATATGAAAATAAATATATATTGATATGCACAGGTAAATCTTATAAACTTAAACGCAATGATTGAGAGGTTACTTTATTTCTAAATGTTTTGATGTTAACTAAAATCTGTTACATCCATAATGATTTAAAAATGATTGTCCAAACCCAATATTAATTTACAGAAAACTTGATTTATATTCCAAAATCCTTAATGCTGTGTTCATTTCTTCATGACATTCTTTTTAAATACAGATACAATTTCAACTAATTTACTTTACTTACATTTATAGGACAATGTTCTATATGTTTATAAGAGGAGATTATTTTCAAAGAAGGGACTAAAATTTACTACATACTTATTTACAAAATCCCAAATGGTTCCTACCTCATCAGTTCATGTTAAGGTCTGTGATAAGTCTTGCATTGTACTTGTATGATGATATAGCCATTTGAATTAGACATTAAATAGTACATAGTTTCTTTGGGTTGACTTGAACATACAGGAGAAAAAGCAATAAATTGTGCTCTTAGAGATATATAAAATGGAAGTTAATGTAGCATCTGACAAATCAACTAGGAACATACAGAGGAAAGAGCACAAGAATATATTAAACTTAGATATTCTGGGGTGGAAAGGGTTCTACCCCATGTTCCTTTCTATTTCCCTATGAGAAAAAGAAATATTCCAGACTTGGGATAGTATGCTGAACTCTGCTGTTCACATATTGTGGGGAAATTTGTATTACTAAAGAAATGAGACTTTAGGTGACTATGTATCTGAGCACATGAAAGAAAGGATGGGGAGAGAAGGAAATGACTGGAAGAGCATATGCAACGTAATGATGGAATGTGGACAGGCATCCAGTCGGGTCAGAAGGGGATATACTTGGTTTTGTTTGTTGTCTGAAGGAAGGCTGTTTTCATATGTAACAGTGATGTGGGGTAATATATTCACATTAACTTGTAATAATAGTAATATTGAACATAGGTAACAGAAAAGAAAAAATGGGATAGGATGTAACATTTTAAAATTGAGCATTTTCTTATACATAAAAATGATTTTTTTCAGAGAGAATTGGATTGAAATTTTTTTTTCCGAGATGCATTCAGATCAAGTGACAAGATAAAATCATGATCAGGTTTTACACTGTTCTTTTAAATTAAATCACAATACTTATAAAATAATATAAATAGGAACACAGAATCATATGCCACCATAATTTAATATAAACCCTATTTTCTTCCTTTTTTACTTTATTGAAAATAGAATCTTTTCTCATATAATATATTCTGATTATAGTTTCTCCTCCCTCTGCTTCTCCCAGTTTCTCCCCACCACCCCTTCTTTCTGGATCCACTTCCTTTCTGATCCTTATTAGTAAAGAGCAGGTTTCTAAGAGATAACAACCAAACATGACAAAATTAAATGTAATAAGATGATATAAAAGCATGTCAAAATTGGACACAGAAATTTAACTGGAGGAGGCACAAAAGTCAGATACCCATTTATTCTCAATCAGTAGTCCCATAAAAGTACTAGGCTAATAGCTATAATACATATGCTGAGAATCTGCTACAGACTCATATAGTCTGTATTTGGTGCTTCAATCTCTGTGAGTTCATATACGCCTGGCTTGGTTGAGTCTGATGGCTTTTTTTCTGATGTTTTTCATCTTCCTTGGCTCCTAAAATCATTTTGCCTCCTCTTCTGAGTGACTGCCTGAGCTCTGAGGTGGGAGGGATTTGGTGGTGACCTCTAATTTAGATGTTAGCATAATGTCTGGCTCTGACTTTCTGCATCTGTTTCCATTTGCTGCCTGAGTTCTCTTGGGTGGTGACTGTATAAGATACAGATGTATATATAACAGAATATCATTAAGAATTATTTTATTGATTTTATTTTGACCAGTAGTTTGGTTTTACCCTAGATCTGAGGTACCTACTCTAAAGTTATTGGCTATACAAACAGCATTGCATGGAATGAGTAGAGGGACTCCTCCCTATGAGGTCCCATTTATCAATTGTCCATCTTTGCCCATGCTGTTGGATTTGTGAAATAGCCACTTATGCCAACGCATTCAAGACTATTTCCTATTTTGACTTCTACCAATATGTATGTATGGTTTACATTGAGGTCTTTGATTCACTTAAAATTCATTTTTTTTCAGAAAGATAAATATGGATCTATTTGCATTTTTCTATATGCAGAAATCCAGTTAGTCCAGCACCATTTGTTGAAGATGCTTTCTTTTTGTATTGTATAATTTTGGCTTCTTTGTTAAAAATTAGGGGTCGAAAGGTGTGAGAATTTATGGTTGGGTTTTTAATTCCATTCCATTGATCATCCTGTCTGTTTTTATGCCAATAATGTGCAGAATTTTAGTACTATAGCTCTGTAGTAAAGCTTAAAATTAGCGATGGTGATACCGCTAGGAAGTTCTTTTACTGTTACAGATATTTTTTTGTTATTATGGTCTTTTTTGTTATTCCTTATACAGTTGAGAGTTGTTTTTTCAAGGGCTTTAAATTTTTGTGTTGGAAATTTGGTGAAAATTTCATTGAATCTGTGGCTTGTTTTTGGTAGGAGTGTGGCCATTTTACTATGTTACTGCTACCAATCCATGAGCATGGGAGATTTTTTCTGTCTTCTGATATATTTTTTTCAATTTCTTTTTTTAAAGATTTGAAGTTTTTAATCATATAAAGCTATTATTTGCTTGGATAAAATTATCCCAAGAAATTATGTATTATTTGTGGTTATTATGAACGATGTTATTTTCCTCATTCCTTTCTAAGCACACTTATCATTTATATATACGAGGGTTTCTGATTTTTTTAGTTAATCTTGTATGCATAAACTTTACTGAAAGAGTTTATCACCTATAGAAATTCCCTAGTGAAAATTTTAGGGTAATTTATGCATACTATCATGTCATCTAGAAATAATCATACTTTGACTTTTCATTTTTCAGTTTTATCATCTCGATCTTCTTAAGATGTCTTATAGCTGTAGCTGAAACTTCAAGTCCTATCTGTAATACATATGGAGGAATGGACAGCACAGTCTTCTTATAGATTTAAATAGAAGTTCTTAGTGTTTCATATGTCCCTTGTATCACTAATCTCTCTAAGATTTTTATCATCAAGGGTTATTGGATTTTGTTAAAGGCTTTTTTAAATTTTGCATTTGATGAGATGATAATTTTTCAACTTACATTGTTTATATGGTAGATTATATTTACTGATTTCTGTGTATCGAACCATCCCTGAATCTCTGGGATGAAGCCTCTTTGATTATGGTGACTTATTTTTTTTTTCTTTGATGAGTTGATGGATTGATTTGCAATATTTTATTGAGTAATTTTTAAAGCTATATGCATTAAGGAAATTGATCTGTAATTCATTTCTTGAGTCTTTGTATGGCTTAAGTATTTGGGTAACTAAAGTCTCATAAAATATTGGGAAATGTTTCTTCTGTATTTTTGTGAACTAATTTGAGGAACATTGTTCTTTGAACATCTATTAGAATTCTGGACTAAAATCATTTGGCTCTGGACTTTTTGATTGGGAGTTTTTTAATTAGTTCTATTTCACTAGGTATTACAGGTCTATTTAGTTTTTTTTATCTGATCTTTATTTAAATTTGGTAAGTTGTACCTATTAAGAAAAGCATCAACTTCTTTTAATTATGTTCTTAATGACTTTTTGGACCTCTTGGTGTCTGTTGCTAAGTCTCCCTTTTTCTTTCTGGTTTTGCTAATTTGCATATTCTGTTTATCTGTCTGTCTCTCTTTTCCTATCTTTCTATCTCTCTATATCTATCTATCTATCTATTTATCTATCTATCTCAGTCTGGATGTCTTAGTCTCTGTCTTTTCCATAGTTTGGATAAGGGTTTGTCTACCTTGTTGATTTTTGCAATGAACCAAATATTTCCTTGATCCTCTGTTTTGTTCTCTTTGCTCTCTTTGTTTTAATTGATTTCAGCTCTCAATTTGATTATTTCTTGACATTTACTCTTCTTGGGTGTGATTACTTCTTTTTGTTCTAGAGATTTTATTTGCGCTGTTAAGTTTCTAGTATGAGATCACTCCTTATTTTTATTAAATAGACACTTAATGCTATGAACTTGGCTCTTTTCACCACTTTCATTGTATTCCGTGCCATGTTTGGGTATGGTGTGTATTAATTTCAATTGAACTCCACAAAGTCTTTAATTTCTTTATATCTGTCTTGACTCATTTTTTTCATTAAGTAGAGTGCTTTTCAGTTTTCATGTAAGCTTTCTGTTGTTTCTATTGTTGTTGATTTCCAGTTTAAATCCAGGGTGTTCTGATAGAATGTAGGAAGTTATTTCTAGTTTCTTGTATTATTTAAAATTTGTTTTATGCTCAAATGTGTGGCCATTTTTGGTGAAAAGTCCATGAGCTACAGGATAGAAGTTATATATTTTGTGTTTGGGCAAAATGTTATATAATATTTGTTAGGTTCAATTGGTTTATAGCAAATATTACCTCCAGTCTCTCCCTAATTAGCATTTTTTTGCTTGACCTCTCTTAGTAACAGTGAAACTCAAGTGTGTCAGGGTCAATATATGGTTTTAGCTGTAATAGTGTTTCTTTTATAAACTTGTGTGTCCTTTTGTTTGGGACATGTCTATTAAGAATTGAAATTTCATCTTGTTGGATTTTTCTCTTAATGAATATTTAGTTTACATCCCTATCTCTTTGGATTTGAAATCTATTTTATTAAATATTTAAATGGCTACATTGTTTGCTTCTTGGGTCCATTTGCTTGAAACATCCCTCTTCAATCCTTTATTCTGTGGTAATGTCTATCCTTGATGTTAAACTGTATTTCTTAAATGTAGCAGAAGGGTAGATGCTGTTTTCCCATCCATTCTGTTAATATGTGTCTTTTGAGGCAGGGATTGAGACAATTGATACTGAGAGATTATGGATGACCAATGATCATTGGTTCTTGTTATTTTTCATAATATAATAAGTCTGCCTTTGTTAATATTACTTGGTCTTGTCCTGTTGCATTTGCTACTACACTTTCTCTGCTTGGTCTTTGATTTTATGTGATAACAAGACTTTATTTTCTGTTCCAATATTTTTGGTGTTCTTTTTGCTTCCTGTACCTTTGTAGACATCTTATTCTTTAGATTAGAAAATTTTTCTTTTATGATTTTTATAGAAAACATTTTTGACCCTTTGAGCTTGGTGTCTCCTATATCCTCTCTATTAATCTTTCCTACCTATTAATCTTAAATTCTGTCTCTTCATAGTGTGCCAGATTTTCTGGGGGCTTTGTGTCATGAGGTTTCTTTGCCTGGTTTATCCATTTCTTCTATCATAACTGCAATCTTCAATGCCTGAGATTCTCTCTTTTGTCTTTTGTATTATTTTAGTGAAGCTTGCCTCTTGCAGTTCCTGTTCACATTATTACATTTTTCATTTCCCAATTTTCATCAGTTTGTTTTCTTTATTGATCCTATTTCCATTTTCAAGTCTTGATAAGTTTCATTCATTTCCCTTAATTGTTTGTCTTTTCTTGTATTTCTTTAAAAGATTTATTAGTTTCCTTCAATTGTGTTTTCATATTTACCTAGATTTCCTTAAGGGATTAATTTGACTTTTTTAAAGAGCCTGTATAATCTTGATTAGTCAATTTTAAGTATTTTTTTTTTGTCTTCTGCTGTGTTGGTACATCCAGAGCCTGCTATAGTAGGATAGTTTGGCTCTAATAGAGACATGTTTTCCTGGATATTGTTGGCTGTGTTTTTATACTAGCAATTCAGCATGTGATGTGGGATCTTTAATGATCTAGGGGCTGATTTCTGGATTTGTTTTCATTGGGAGGGTATATTGAAGCTGGTTTCTGTTTCCCTTTCTGAATTTTCAGACTGTGTGATGGCTGTGTGTTTGTCTGATGCCCTGGCCTGTTCAGATGGTGTATTAATAGAGAATACCTGCTGGTATTGGAGTGTGGCTACCTGGAAGGGGATGGGTGAAGGAATGTCAGAAGGGTACATCTTTTTCATCAGTTGGAGATGGGGACAGACAGGAAATAGAGACCACAACACAATTTACCTACACACTTGGTGATAAAGCTGTGGGGATTGAATGGCAGGACCAGTCTAGAGGTATGGGTCTGTCTTCAGCCTCCTTGTTGCGCTGGGAGGAAGTACCCTTTTGTGAGCAGGGAGTACCTGCTGGTGTAGGGGCTCAGATACAACCAAGAGTGTGCAGACAGAAGTTTAGGAGGGAATGATGCCCAGTATCCACAGGAGATACAGGGAAGGATAAGTCTGAAGGTGGTGCTCTGTTGCAGTGCCAGGGTCGAGAATGGGAGATTGTTTCTGGGAGAGCAGAGAGCGTGGAGAATATCTGTAAGCAGCCTATCTTGGTTTCAGGCAGTCTTAGCAGAAGCTTTAAGTGTCCCAATACACTGTGATGATTCTAACTGCTAATAAGGATTGAATGACATTGGATTTGTTTTGAGATTTTTAGTTTACTTCTAATTTTTGTTGTTGTTGTTCTTGTTATTTTGCAGAAAACAATAAGATTGAATAGACACATAGAAAATTAAAGACACTATTTTGTGTATTCTCAACTAAAAGAAAAAAGTATAGGAAGTATCATGAATGAATCAGTGAAGCACAATAGTTTCACTATTCTTGATCATATCCTGCTTCTACTCATCTGTCAATCAATACTTCCCAACATATGCTAACTCATGACAGATAAAAAGCAAATGTTTCTGGCTTTGCCATTAACTTTCATATAGTATCACTATCAAGTTGAATTCAATAAAAAATTACAACAGATGGAGGTTTCTCTTTGACTTTCACTAGACAGAAGTTCTGGTGTATGAAGACTGAACTTAAAGAGGTGACCTTAACATTCTGCTCTAGGAAAAGGGCAGCTAGCTGAGCACTTTCACAGCATCTTATTGTGTATCTAAATTGGGAATGCTACTTTTTCTCTTCATTGTTATTTATGGGGAATAGAAGAGTCAACTGCATCAACCTTCCCATTCTCAAAATTATCTCCCTAAAATTCATTAGCATATGTACGAGTAGATAGAGGAGTGTGTGTGTGTGTGTGTGTGTGTGTGTGTGTGTGTGTGTGTGTAGGCATGTAGTTACAGACTTTTCTCACTAGGTAAGTACTACATATGTGTGTGTGTGTATATATATATATATATATATATATATTCTTTATGTACATGTGTGCATGTGTGTGTATATTATTTATATATATTAATAGTGGCATTTTGTAAGGAGATGTATATCTGGAGTGTTCTTAGAACTTAAATCTTAAATATAACTCCAAATTTGTTGATGGTAGAGACAGTTTCCTACACTTGGCAGTAAATTTCTGGTTTCTCTTAAGCCCAATGCATCTCACAGTTGTACATGTTGTGATTTCTGATACCCTTCATAAATTGTTTTTAGACATTTCTTCTAAGTAAAACTCATGAAAACTTTACTGTGTATGATTTCCATTATAAAATTTTAAATTTCTATTTATATAAATCAGATAATCATACATACATTCTTTTAACACAAGATAGTGATTTTAAAACTGTACACCCCAAACATTGCCTAATATAATATTGTGTTCTCCATGCTATTTATTGGTATTCTCAATTTTATCAAAGGAATTACTAAAGAGATCTCATGAAATAATCATGTATTGATTTAAATGACATTTTATTAGTATTCTTGCTTGATTAATGTTTGCCTTGAATTTTTAATGACTTGAATTTTTATGTTTTAGATGAGTATTCACAAGTGGTTCGTATACTAGTTTGCTTTGGCATGTCATTTTACATTTGTCTTTGGCAGTACCTACTTTTATTTACATTTTTACATTTATTAATTCATTTATTGTTATTCTTGTGTGTGTGTGTATATATCTTCATATGACATGGCACACACATGTAGTCAGAGGATAGCTTTCAGAAGTCAGATCTCTCCTTCTACAATGATGTGGGTCCCAGGGATCACATCCAAGTTATTAGGTTTAGTAGCAAACACTTTTACTCATCAATCCATTTCCTTGGCCCTGTGAAATATTTGTTATTAATAGCAGATAGGTACCCCTAAACATGTCTTACACTGTAGACATGTTCAGCACAATTATTGAGATTATTTTTAAGCTGCTAAAAGCATATGGTCCTAAGGAGAAAAATTTCTCCTTAATACATTTTTATTTTTATTGAAAAGAATGCCATATGTGTTTGTCAAGACCTCTGAATTTTTTATTGTTGTCAAAAACTATACCATCTCAATTTTAAAAAATGATTGATATATGTTATCTAGAGGTAAACTATCAAATAATGCTGACAGTCGAAGAGATGTATTTTCTTATAGGTGCTTTTCTGCAGCACTTTGGTGTGATAGTCTGCTTCTGATGTTTTCTACCTATGATGATAAAACCCTAGTCTTAAAATACAGAAGATGTATTTTCTGTAATAAGCAGTGTGTTAATTCAATTGTTTTGGTATAAAGAGGATCTTTTGTTAGGTTGGGTAACTTAGAGATCACTTGCAATAAAGCTCTTTTTAATTCAAGTCTGTTGCTATCTAGCCTTTTGCACTGTTCCTTCACTAAAAACATCAGTGGTATTATGAATTTACATAATGAAATCTTTAAAATAGATGACTACAGTCTCATTTATTCCTTCTGAGAAATCGAAGTTGTGACAACCAACATCAAATCTAATCATATCATGTACTAAAACATTGTTTGAACTCATCGATGTGAAGACAAACGATCATACATTGTCCTCTTACGTAAACTACAGAGGAAGCAAACACCCTCACCATTATTTCTGACAAAGAGCAGAATATTAAAAAGAGCTTCAATCGTGGCCCAGCTTGGGTTTACAAAATTAATGAAGAACAAATGATGAGGTGATGTGTAAGCATGACATTGTCTCTGTGGGATGACCTTCGTTCCCCCTCAGTTAGCTAATGAGGATTTCTTTGCACTTTTTCTTGTAGAAGGACCTCAGGGCCTTGTGTCGTTATCAAGTGATCACAATGTCACTTCAGCTGGCAGAAATGTTTCATTTCTTGTCAGGAAAAGAAGTTTCCTTATGCCATCCAGAGCAAGCACAACAGAGGGGGCTGGCAATTGAGACCAGACATTTTAATCAGTAACCCAGCCAGTAAAGATATTTAGCCTGCTGGAGTGGTTCTGATTACAATATTTAAACTCTGCTTTGCCTGTCTTGGAGTTTAGGGTGCTTGCTATTGTGGAAGAAGACACATTTATATGTATCCAGAATGCTTCTCATTTGCCAAATATCATTATTTAGTTAGGAGAGGATTGACTTTTCCATCATGGGGATATACAGACAGCATATGCATACTTTGATCCCCAAAATGTGTAAACACAATCTCTGTAAGTCAATTTTACACATAAATTCTTTTGATCAGTAAAGAAGAGAAGGAATATGATATCTGTACAACTTTACCAAATACCAGAGTGATGTTTTTGTTCAATTTTCCAACAGCACATTGGAGCATATAACTGTATAAGAATAGTGAATGTAAAGTCTCTTGCAGCTGCTGTGACAGAGGCTAGGAAAACCTGAATATGTTTTGGAAGGCAGAATTGCCAAAAGTCACAATTCTAGCCCTTTGAAATGAGATATGTTTTAGTGTGCATGTAATTCTGCCCTCGTGTTCCTCATTTAACCACTAGACCCCCAGAAGTACGGATTTTATATAGGATCTTGTCAATATGAATTGATACACAAATAATTAATGTTATTAGTTGTTAATGTATAAGCTCACATAAGTTTCCATACAAGAAAATATTGTTTGTTGATTCACTTATATGTACTATTTACAATTAAATTCTATAATAGTTTCAGGCAAGAGGTCCCATCAGACAGCTCATAAATATTTGGCCTCAACTTCCGAAAGTAGTAGATCAGGCTATGACTGTAGGCGAGTATGCACAAAAACTCATTCGAACCTTCACAGAGGAGAGGCCCTTGGCCCTGTGAAGTTTCTATGTGCTATTGTAGGGGAATGCCAGGGCCAGTAAGCAAGAGGGAGTGGGGTGGTGAGCAGGGCGAGGGGTTGGAAACAGGTGTTTGTTTTAGTTCTTTTCTTTTATTTTTTTTTTGGAGGGGAACCTGGGAAAGGAGATATTGTAAATAAAGAAAACACTTAGTAATTTAAAAAAATCTCACTTGATACGCCTTGCTTAGTTCCCTCATTCGTGTCAACAGTGAATATATAGTGTGTCCCAGGTCCTAACAGCTGATTTAATGATGTACAGGTTGAGAAACAGCTTTGATATTTTATTTCATTGTTTGTGATTGGGTTAAGATTGAAGCTTATAGCTTTTAATTTTCTCAATTATCTCAAGAATTATAATAGTGTTGGTTTTGACCAAACCAAGAAAAATTATAACTCATACATATTAACCATATTACTCTTTTGCAGTGTTAAAAGTCTAACTCATGCATACATACAACTTGAGAATTAAACTTGAGAGTTCAACAACTGCCCTATGTGCCTAGGTCACCCAACTCAATATTTGTCCTTTTGTCTCAGCTTCTCATTGCTACTCTTCCAGATCCCAGAGGTTTTCTTTTTCTTTCTTTCTTTCTTTCTTTCTTTCTTTCTTTCTTTCTTTCTTTCTTTCTTTCTTTCTTTCTTTCTTTCATTTTTTTGCTATTTTCTTTTTTTTATTAGAAGTTTTCTTTATTTATAATATCTCCTTTCTCAGGTTCCCCTCCAAAAAAATAAAAAAACTAAAACAATCCCCTGTTCCCTCTCCCCTCCCCCTACTCATTCCCCTACACCCCCCACCCGCTTGCTGGCCCCAGAGTTCTCCTACACTGGGGCATAGAACCTTCACAGGGCCAAGGGCCTCTCTTCCCATTGATGACCGACTTGGCCATCCTCTGCTATACATATGCTGCTGAAGCCATGAGTCCCACCATGTGTACTCTTTGGTTGTAGTTTTAGTCCATGGGAGCTCTGAGGGTACTAGTTAGCTCATATTGTTGTTCATCCTAAGGGGCTACAAACCTTTCAGCTCCTTGGGTCCTTTCTCTACCTCCTTCATTGGGGACCCTGTACTCAGACCAATGGATGGTTGTGAGCCTCTACTTCTGTATTAGTTGGATACTGTCAGAGCCTCTCAGGAGACAGCTATATCAGGCTCCTGTCATCCTGCACTTGCTGGCATCCACAATAGCGTCTAGATTTGATGGCTGAATATGGGAAGGATTCCCAGGTGGAGCAATCTCTGAATTGTCCTTCCTTTAGTCTCTGCTCCATAGACTCTCCAACTCCTTCCATGGGAACGAAGTATTCACACTTTGGTCTTCCTTCTTTTTGAGTTTCTTGTGGTTTGTGGTTTGTACTTTGTATATTCCAATCTTCTGAGATAACATCCACTTATCAGAGAATGCATACCATATGTGTTCTTTTGTGGTTGGGTTACCTCACTCAAGATGATCTTTGACAAAGGAGCTAAAACCATCCAGTGGAAAAAAGACAGCATTTTCAACAAATGGTGCTGGCTCAACTGGCAGTTAGCATATAGAAGAATGAAAATTCATCCATTCCTATCTCATTGTACAAAGCTCAAGTTCAAGTGGATCAAGGACCTCCACATAAAACCAGATACACTGAAACTAATAGAAAAGAAGGTGGGGAAGAGCCTTGAGCATATAGGCACAGGGGAAATTTACCTGAACAGAACACCAATAACTTATGCTCTAAGATCAAGAATTGACAAAAGGCAAAGGACACTGTCAATAGAACAAAATGGCAAACAACAAATTGGGAAAAGATCTTTACCAATCCTATATCTGATAGAGGGCTAATATCCAATGTATACAAAGAACTCAAGAAGTTAGACTCTAGAGAACCAAATAACCCTATTAAAAAATGGGATACAGAACTAAACAAAGAATTCACAACTGAGGAATAACAAATTGCAGAGAAGCACCTAAAGAAATGTCCAACATCGTTAGTCATCAGGGAAATGCAAATCAAAACAACCCTGAGATTCCACCTCACACCAGTCAGAATGGCTAGAATAAAAAACTCAGGTGACAGCAGATGCTGGTGAAGTTGTGTAGAAAGAGGAGCACTCCTTCATTGCTGGTGGGACTGCAGGCGGGTACAACTACTCTGGAAATCAGTTTGGTGGATCCTTGGGAAATTGGACATAGTACTACCAGGGGACCCAGCTATACCACTCCTGGGCATACACCCAGAAGATGCTCCAACATGTAATAAGGACATATGCTCCACTATGTTCATAGCAGCCTTATTTATAATAGGCAGAAATTGGAAACAACCCAGATGTCCCTCAACAGAGGAATGGAAACAAAATGTGGTACATCTACACAATGGAGTACTACTCAACTATTAAAAAGAATGAATTTATGAAATTCTTGGGGAAATGGATGGATTTGGAGAATATTATCTTGAGTGAGGTAACCCAGATGTGTTCTAATGGGATTTTACTTAAACGACAAACTAAGCAGTATTCAATTCACAGGTCTAACCACCTTCAATCTCAGGTCTTAGCTTCTCATCTTCATTATCCACTGCATGGGACAGGTACCAGGAAATAAAGTCTATCTTCTATACCAGAACTTACTAAAGGCTGCCTTGTTACCCTGTCCTAATCTTGTTCACTATGAATTTCCCATGCTTTTACACAGGAGTCACAACTGGATTATTTCCCTGAGTTCTACTCTTCCCCTCATCTCAGTAGTGAATTCCATCCTTTAGCTTTTCTCTTTTCTGCCACATAGAACATGGTTTCTTCTTGAGAGCAGGGACATGGGCTTTCATTTGAGCAACAATTGCTTCCTGATATATTGGCTTTAATATACTCCAGAATTTACAATTATATTTTAAAATACTGCTTACTTTTATAAATAACTATGATGAAAATTAATTTGACATGTAAAAACATACATTGAACATTTTATATAATGAGCCTTTACAATAGTCATGTTGTCTTAAAAAAGAAAATCAAACAAACATATACTTTCATATAGATGTTTAAAAACTATTTATATCTTGGTTTACTTATTTAAATTAATACTTATACTCTATTTGAGCCATGCACTAAATGTATTTATAGGTAGATAGCAAGAAATTACTACTGTCTTTTCATTCACTTAATTTTCATCCAATACATCCTTGTATCATGCATTGCTATCAGCATTGAGTTATAATAATAATAAAGCACAGTGTAGAGAAAGACAATGGGAAAATAAAATACTATATTTTGTTATAAAATAGGAAGTCATATTGAAAGAAATTCAACATCAAAATTGATATATCTTGTGGAAAATTAGGGTTAAGACAGACCAAATAGTTCATACTGGGAGAATATAATTTTTGGATATAAACTTGAAGTCAGGGGAAAAGCTTTAAGGATATTTGAGGGTAAAGCACTTTATCTAGATGATGATCAACAAGTACAGAAACCATGAATAAGAAATACTGACTTAAAGGGGCCTGGGATGCGAGGTGGAGAAGGAGATACTATGAAGTGGGAAGATGCCAAGAGAAGTGGGAGATAAGAGGCAGAGGGAAATGGGCAGGGGAAGGAGGATCTGTGGGACTAGAAAGAAGCATGTGAAAATAGGAAGCCTTTGAAGATATAGATGGATACATTTTCCATATCACTCAATATTCTCTTGATCATACAATGCAGATGCTTAAGGGTGATAGCTGAAAAGCCAACAAGACACCTCAAATAATCTCTGCAGTGAGAAAGAACATGCTGTCTTGAGTAGTTGGCTTGAGAAGAGTGTAGTAAAATGCTCATATTATTTAGAAGGAAATGTGAAACAATGGCCATTTGTGTACAGCCTGTGCCACAATATAAGTTTATACATTTATGGCTCAGTATGTAATATTTTTGCAACTCTTTATACTAGGTAATCTTTATATAAACAAGAGTAAAACTTGGTCATTATGTAAATAAAATGTTTAAAAATGCCATATTTTGCTCATCTTTCTATGCCTGATTTATGTACTTTAATATAATATCCTCAGATATTTGTTAGTATAAATAATATGGGTTTCTGCCTTACTCCTTTTTTGTTATTTAATGATATTATGTATTTATTATATATTTTCTTTATTCTTCCATTAATAGACAAATGTTGCCTTAGTATATGTATGTATGTATGAATGCATACATTTATGTATTTCATATGCTTGTGTATTAGGGGTTACATTTCTGTGTTCAGGTAAGCACTCATGTGTATGTGAGTGCAGAAGCCAGTGTACAACCTTGGGTGTGTCTTATTTCTCAAGACCCTCATACCTTGTTTTTGTTCATCCTTACATTTAGGACTTCATGCTCACTAAGTAGATTAGCCTGGGTGGTCAATGAACTCAAGAGATCTGTATGTTTCTGCTTCCCCAACACTGGACTTCCAAACATGTGCTGCCAAACCCAGGTCTATATGTGGGTGCAGAGGATTGAATTCAAGTCCTGGTTGTAGAGCAAGTATTTTACTAATTGAGCCATTATCCCACCTCTTATCTTAGCTCTTTTTATAGTATGTTCATATCTCTATTTTATTAATTTTATTTTATCTGGATTGAATGTCTAGAACTATATGCATGCAGTGTATGACAAAATAGCACTGAAAATTTAAACCTGGAATAATGGCTTTATTCTTCTTTAGAATAATAATATTGTGGAGAGGATGTGGCTAGACAAAGCTCAGTTTTAGATGTATTCAGTCTGCTATACCTAACAGGAGATACTTCAGTGGATAGAATCATTGTGTAGATTGTACTGAAATACCCTAAATAACTGATATACTTAGGAAGTTGACCAATGAGAACCATAAAAATACATGCAATACTTAAAGAGCAACTATGCACCATTCTGATCAAAATATGATCATAAAGTGAGCATATATGGAGCTAGTATGTATACCATGAAATCACATTCATAGTATGGAGTTGCCCAAAAGTAAAGCTATTCTTTGTGTATATCCATTAGCTGTGCATTCAACTTTAGAAAATAGACTACCAAGGTTTAAATGAGAAGTCTGCTGTTAGTGCATATCAGACAGCATATGTGTACACATTGTAATACGTACATCTTAAAGGACAGGGGCTTTCTATAGTGCTGTGCCCTCTAAAGATAAACATACTTAGGGGCTATTCTCTACTTTGAATTGACTATAAAATAGCTGTGTCACCTCCAGCTATGATGCCCTAAAATGAAAGAAAATATTTAAAGAGATGTTCCATTTTCTTTCTTCTTTTTAAAAAAAATATGTTTTTTTTTTAATTTTTTTTCAACTTTTTTACTAGATATTTTCTTTATTTACATTTTAAATGATATCTTCTTTCCCAGTTTACCCTCCAAAAAACCAACAAGCCTGTTCACTCCGCCGACCCCTGCTCACAAGCCCACGCTCTCCACCTTCCTGGCCTGGCATTTCCCTACACTGGGGCATAGAACCTTCACAGGACCAAGGGCCTCTCCTCCCATATATGCAGTTGGAACCATGAGTCCTATGATGTGTACTCTTTGGTTGGTGATTTAGTCCCTGAGAGCTCTGAGAGTACTAGTTAGTTCTTATTTTTGCTTGTCCTAATGGACTGCAAACCCTTCAGCTCCTTGGGTCCTTTCTCAAGTTCCTTCATTGGGGATCCTGTACTCAGTCCAATGGATGGCTGTGAGCCTCTACTTCTGGATTAGTCAGGCATTGTCAGAGCCTCTCAGGAGACAGCTATATCAGGCCCCTGTCAGCCAGTACTTGCTGGCATCCACAATAGTGTCTGGGTTTGGTCATTGAATATGGGAAAGATTCCCAGGTGGAGCATTCTCTGTATGATCCTTCCTTCAGTCTCTGCTTCATACTTTGTCTCTGAAACTCCTTCCATGGGTAGTTTGTTCCCCCTTCTAAGAAGGATCGAAGTATCCACATTTGGCCTTCCTTCTTCTTGAGTTTTTTGTGGTTTGTGGGTTGTTCTTCGTGTATTCCATAATTCTGGGCTAATATCCACTCATCAGTGAGTGCATACCAAGTGTGTTCTTTTGTGATTGGGTTACCTCACTCAGGAAAAGAAAAATGTTCTTATACAATACACTCATAGTGTATAACTCAAGAGGTATAACACAGTATCAAATGACTTCCCTTAGCATTGAGTTAGAATCTTAGTAGTTGAAGATTAAGAGGACTGTACTGTAGATATGCTGAGCTTTTTGGCCAATATCCACTTATCAGTGAGTTCATAGCATGTCGTTCTTTTGTGACTGGGTTACCTCACTCAGGATTATATTTTCTAGTTCCATACATTTGCCTGCAAATTTCATGAAGTCATTGTTTTTAATAGCTGAGAAGTACTTCATAGTATAATTGTACCACATTTTCTGTATCCATTCCTCTTTTGACAGACATCTCAGTTGTTTCCAGCTTCTGGCTATTTTAAATAAGGCTGCTATAAACATAGTAGAGCATGTGTCCTTGTTATATGTTAGAGTATCTTTTGAGTATATTCCCAGGAGTGGTATAGTTCGGTCTTCAGGTAGAACTATTTCCAATTTTCTGAGGAACTACTGGATTGGTTTCCGAAGTGGTTGTACCAGCTTTCAATCCCACCAGCAATGGAGTTTTCCTCTTTCTTCACATCCTCACCAGCATCTGATATCACCATGCTTTATTTAACTTAGCAATTCTGAATGGTGTAAGACGGAATCTCAGGGTTGTTTTGATACACATTTCCACAATGACTAATGATGTTGAACATTCATTTAAGTGCTCTCTGTTACTTGAGATTCCTCAGTTGAGAATTCTCTGTTTAGCTCTGTACCCCAATATTAAATAGGGTTATTTGGTTCTGTGGAGTTTAACTTCTTGAGTTCTTTATATATTTGTATGTTAGACATTTATTGGATGTAGGGTTGGTAAAGATTTTTCCCAATCTGTGAGTTACATTTTTGACCTATTGATGGTTTTCCTTGCCTTACAGAAGCTTTTCAGTTTTATGAGGTTCCATTTGTCAATTGTTGATCTCAGACAATGAGCCAGTGATGTTTCATTCAGGAAATTTTCTCCTGTGCCAATGTGTTCAAGGTTCTTTTCTACTTTCTCTTCTATTAGATTCAGCATATCTAGTTTTATGTGGAGGTGCTTTATCTACTTAGATTTAAGCTTTATACAAGGAGATAACAATTTCTATGATATAACCCACAACCATAAGGATTTTAAGAAGGAAGACTGAGGAAAAGAGGAGGTGGGCAGAATCAGGTATTGGAAGGGATAAGAGAGAAATACAGAGGGTCAGGAAATTGAATAGAAACATGTAGCACTGGGAAATAGGGAACTAGGGATAGCCACTGGAAAATCCCAGACTCTAGGGAAGAAAGAGGATCTTAGGATCCAACAGGGATGACTTTAGCCAAAGTATTCAACAAAGGGTGATAGGACCTGTAGAGACTACCTACAGTAGGGGGGTAGAGCCCCCAGTTGAGGGATGGGGCCACCCATGCAACTCAAAATTTTAATGAAAAAATGTTCCTCTCCAAAGTAAAGGCAAGGAAAAAAGTGGAACCGAGACTGAAGTAAAGGCAAACCAGAGACCACTCCACCTAGGAAACCATCTCATCTACAGACACCAAATCCTCACACTATTACTGACATCAAGAAGCGCTTGTTTACAGGAGCCTGGTATGGCTGTTCTCTGAGAGGTTCTACCAGCACCAGGCCAATACAGATGCAGATACAGACAACTATTGGACTGAGCCAGGGAAAGCAGGGGAAGGACTAAAGGAGCTGAAGGGGATTGCAACTCCATAGGATGAACTATATTAGCTAACTGGACCACCCAGAGCTCCCAGGGACTAAACCACCATCCAAAGAGTATATATAGAGGGAGCCATGGCTCCAGATACATATGTAGTAGAGGATGACCTTATCTGACATCATTAGGAGGTCAGGCTTTTGGTCCTGTGGAGCTTTGATGCTCCAGCATAGGTAGATGCTAAATCAGTGAGGAGGGAGTGGGTAGTAGGTGGAGCAGCACCCTCACAGAGGCAAAGGAGGGGGGTAAAAAGGGGGATTGGATTAAGGTTTATGGAGGGGTAATTGGGAAGGGTAATATTATTTGAATTGTTAAAAAATAAAATGACTAATAAAAAATACAAAAAACAAAGACTAAGAGGACATCTTGGAATGATTGAGAATGAGAATTCTTGTGTGGTATTACAACAAACCATTCTCCAGGGGTATCTATGCATGGAAACACTGTGTATTCTACCTCTGATAAAAATAACTGAACCCAATTTTTAACTTCAATAAACACCAGGCAGAAACCTTTAATTTTTTCATTTATTCTCACGTAACAGGATCACTGATAGGTGCTTTCTTTATAATATAGTTTACTTGTTTTATGGAACAATTTGTCTTTATTAGCATTTGAATTGATTGTGGGTATGTGATATGAAGTCTACCAATATTATTCTACCATATAGCCTTATAGTATCCCATTTCATTCTTTTTATGTTTGAAAAATATTTTGAGTTCATGGATCCTTTGCCTGTTTGTGTGCTTTTATATAATGCTCATACCTAGTAAATGGGGTCACCAGAATAGTGTGACAGATACTCTATAGATGGTTGTGAGATGCCATATACTCTAGAAGTACCTATAGAAGTACTAGGCACTTCTAGGTGCACACATACTCTAGAAGACCAGCATGTGCTCTTAACCCTGATTCATCTTTTTTCTGCACAGTGTATAAATTTTACATGAGTTACAATCATTCTGTGTGTAAATGCTATGTTATACGGACATGAGTACTAAAGAAAATAGGAACATATGATGAAATATTATTCATATAATAAACTGTCATTTAAAATGGGAGTTACTTAAGTTTGTGTGAAGGTACATGTGTTTGTATATCCACACATGTGAACTTGGGTATGCATCTATACACTTTGGTGGTTGATATCAAGTGTTGTCTCAATTTCTCTTCACTTTGTATTTGAGATAGGTTGTCATTGAACTTGCAGAACCTCATTTCATGTATGTTCTCTGAGCTTCTATCATCTGCTTTTCCCTGTCTCTGATTTTGGAGCTAAATGCCATAGAGTCTGAGGGTTTTTTAACATTGGTGTACATGATCTAAACTTAGTGCATGAGCCTGTAGGGTTCTTTACTGACTTTGCCAATCTTAGTTACATTTATTTTTGAATTATCTTTTAAAACAAACAGAAGTGTACCAAAATTAAACTGACAGTTTCCAAATCACAAAATGATATAGTAAATCCAAGGTTGGCTATGTGTTGCTGTGGCTATCGGAGAATATATCTCGTATCCATTTCTTTTCTGGGCCAACTACTATGATATATACATTAATATCCTGCTACTGAAGAGTAAAAGAAAGTACAAGTAACTTAAAAAAACAACAACCTTACAGTGTGTAGTACCTTTTGACTCAAAATACCGATTAGAAAAGACCATTTGGATTAATGCATTAAAGAGTCAGTATCTAGCATTGTTCTTAGTCAAAAAACAAAACAAAAAAAAAAAAACACATTTAAATGGCCAGGTAAAATTTTGTATGTTTTGTTTTCTAAGTGTTAACTACCATCAAATCCCATTGTGTTACTCTCACACATCACTTAAATAAAATTTAAGAATAAAGATTTCAGCTCAGTCAAGAACCATTGTAGGAAAGCACTGGTGGTTTTAAGTTTAAGCAAAGAAACTGGAGCATCAAAGAATAAGGAGAAGAATATCTCAAAGCTAAACATAAAATCTATTGAGACCATCTGGTACGTAAGTGGTGTAATAATAGTAAATTAAGTGCTAATTAATCTCCAGAACAGTTCATTGAGTCTAGAGTCATTCTTCAGTCATCTGAAAGTCAAATGTGAAAGTCTAAATTAAAGCTGGATCTGCAAACAGTCCTATAAAAGCTAGGTTTTTATTTTCCTGCTTTACCAACTGGTAGATTATAGTCAACTCAGAAGCCTAAGCAAGGGCCTGCACTGTGGTTTAGAGACTCCTGCTTGCTGAGGCTAGGGAGTGAGTGCTGTGTACGCCAAATTATTCTAATCTCCTGTTTAATAAGAATAGAAGGGACAGTTGAACAACAACAACAACAACAAAACATAGTCATTTGTGAATTATTTTACAATCATGCTTTTGTAAACATATAAATTACCTTTACAGTAATTATTATTTTAACATAATAAAGTTACTAGAGTACTCTTTTAATATTCCATCTTTTTAAAGTCATATTTGATTCTTCTGTTTGTGTTCTTTACAACACACTATAATTTATAATTATTTATTTGTATTTCATTGTTCTTCCTCATAAGTGAGTCAAGAATATGTGTTATCTACCAGATATTAAGATACATATGTCTGCTATATATTAATTTTATAGTCCTTTAGGGGATGAATTAATACAAAAGTAACAGATGAGCAAGCATATGGTTTGTTAAATTATGTTTATATTAATTACATCCAGATCACATTTAAATAAAGGGTCAGTGTCATGTAAATTGGAAATTCCAAATTAACACGTTTTAGTAGTGAGAGGTGAGAGGTATTATTACCAATGTGAACAGCAGTATGACATGGCATGAAACAAACCAAGCTAATTACCAAAACGTAAAATCACAGCACTGCAGAAGAAAGCAGCATGTTTGGAAAGTGTGGTTCAAGCTCCCATGAAACCTTTAACATATGCTCACAATTGTGACAGGCCATGATAGAAGTGAAATTATTTCTTCACTTACAATATTCAATACCACTGAAAATATGTGGACTCCAGAAAATACAGACTCAATTAAAATATATACATCCCTGCATCTCATGCTATTTGAAAGCATTTGGATTCCTAACAAATAAATCAAGGAAAATGAATTTAATGTTTTACTAACCATTTTACTATTATTATTATTCTTTAATCTTTTTTTACAGTCCAGTTGTTATCCCCATCTCAGACCACCTTCTGACTGTTCCTAATCCCATTGCTTCTCTGCCATCTCCAAGAGGGTGTCCTTACCCCTCAACCCCCACACCACCAGACCTCCCCACTCCCTGGGTCCGTAGAGACTACTTCTGCTGAAGCATTATCTCATTGGAAATACACTAAATTGATCAATTATATTTTCTAAACATTGCAACCTCTTACATTTGAAGATAAGCCTGTCAATAGAAGATGGTGTGGCTTTTATTGGATCTTTTTACTATCATTCATCAGTTAAGTAATTAAATAAATTCCACCTCTTATAATTTCAAATGTATAGGACCTTCTAATACCATGATGTATAGAGTAAAATGTTCTATGGCATGTTTCCTATCAAATATATCATTTATGGTGTTTACTATAAATGCCATAGCCTTTGTAATGCTTAATAAACATTGTAAATAATGATATTATCTTCTGAAACATCATTTTTAGAAGTTGAAGGTGACACAATAAAGTCTACACAGATGATTTATTTATTTATTATTCACTTTACATCCCAATTACTGTCCTCATTACAGATCTCTCTCTCACAGTCTCTCCCTTCATACCCCTTTCCCTTCTCCTGTGAGAGAGTTGTGTCCCACCTATGTATCTCCTTCCCCCAGCACATCAAGTCTCTTATGCATATGATCTTAAGTATAACAGCTTTAAAACATACTTGCACCATAATTGTGTAGCATATAATCTATATCTAGTGTTTTTCTGGGTATCTATTGAAAATACTATATTAATCTTTAATCCATTTGCCTATTGATATTTTACCATTTCATGCTTGTAACACATTCTAATCCTCTACTGTAATCTGAAGCATAGTTGGACAACCTTGTACTTTAACATGTTCTTAGACAAGACAGCCCCCTTTGTCATAGTCACATCAGTATTACAGAACATGTTCAGCTTTTCTCAGGATTGTCAAGTGTGTTTTCCCATGTTCTCATTACGTTCTAGTGGGTTCCAGATATGAAAGTAGGAGATACTAAGAAATTCATTTATCAAGTAGAAGTTAACTTTCAAATCACTAGCAAAGATTCTTGCAGTTGGATCATAGGAGAGTATTATATAAAGTACTTCACTAGACAACTTACTAAATGTGGAGAATTGTGATCATTTGCTAAGTTTCAAGGAATGAAGAAACAATACACTACTTTAGAAATGATAAAATTTAAGAAGCAAGAATGAATTAACAAATCTATATTACTAAAAATGTCATGTCTTTTCTCTCAGGTTGGCAAGATATAGAATTGCCTGTGAAGCATCCCTGATTGTGTCTAGAAGCACTTTTCCAGAGAGGAAAGGTTCAACTTGAATGTGGACTGTATGATTTCCAGGGCTGGCATCACAGATAGACCAATGGGGAGAAAGCAAGTGAAAGCAAAAGGAATCTGAGCTTTTCTCTTAGTGTTCTTACTGACTGGGATGCTATATGACCAAATATCTCATGCTCCTCACACAGTTAGACACTTTGCAGTTATGCCTCATTTATGATGAGGGTCTCAAGTGGTGATGTAAAATAAACCCATCATTTCAATAGCTTTCTTTTATCAGATATTGTCTTAGTTAGGGTTTTACTGTTTGAAACAGACACCATGACCAAGGCAACTTATAAGGACAATATTTAATTTTGGGGCTAGCTTAAAGGTTCAAAGTGTCAGTCCATTATCATCAAGGCAAGAGCATAGTGGCATTCATGCAGGCACAATGCAGGAGCTAAGAGAAGGCTGGACAAGGTCAAAGGTCATAAAGTCATGCCCACAGCAACATACTTCTGCCAACAAGGCCACACCTACTCTAAAAAGATCACACCTCCACATAGTGCCACTCCCTGAGCCAAGCATATTCAAACCACACCAGATGTTGTATGATATCAATGAAGAAGGAAACTAGCGCAGGCTCCAGCTAAGTAGTGACTGTAAGATTTGCATCAGTTGACCTGATGAAGGGTTATAAGAATGGTAGGAGAGAAACTCACTAGAAGGTAAGACCACCATAGAAAATATTTGAGAAATGTATGCACCAAAAGCAGATTCTGAGATTCTCTGGCCATTGTATGCTCTCTACTCTGTGGTTGATGAGGTCAGTCATTTTGCTCTCTCCTGAGATCCCTTATGTAATGGACTGTCTTGCAGCAGAGTCAAGAGAACTAAGCCAGGGAACCTGAGAAATTAAAACAGGAAGTTTTAGTTCAGTTCATGGTTTATGACTGGTGAGGTTTTCTAAAATCTTTGTGGGTAGAGGGAGATTCAATTTCGAGATCCCACAAAATAAGGAAGCAACTGAGCACTGAATCATGGCCTCAGTCCCATAGAGACTAGGGCCACACATTTCTTGAAAGAGATACGAGGTTATCTGCCATCATGCAGTGGTCATTTAGCTTGGGGTTTTTGGAATACCACTTACCATGAGAGAGGAGTTATCTGTGACTGAATTTTGCTGTTCTTGGGACTTTTTCCTTCACTGGGTTGCCTTATCCAGCTTTGATGAAGGTTTGTACATGGTCTTATTATAACATGTTAATTATGCTCAGTTGATGTCCCTGTGTGACCTGCTCTTTTCTGAAGGAAAATAGAGAAGCAGTATACCTGGATGAAGAGAGGGGTTGTGTTGGGTGTAGTGGACGAAGGCGAAAATGCAGTCAGGATGTCGTGAATGACAGGAGAACACATTGGAAAAAATAATGCATGAGCTATCCTATTAGGCTTTATGAAAGAAATTCAAGTAGAATTTGTAACGTCTTCCTATGCCTTTGGAGTACAAGGAATGATACTCTACTAGTAGGTGACTAAAACATTTGGAAAATAAGCATATGCTATAGGTATGTGCATTGGTTGCTTGATAAATTATCCAGATGGAATATGGGGCTATCATCTTTTGATTTCTTTCCATTCTGGTGGGTTCATCCTTTTGATATTGGGACATGATGTTGTCATCTTTGAAAATTCATGCTAAGAAGTTACAAATTTACTTACTACTGTATTAAAAAGTCAGAGAAGAAAAAAGTTATTAAAAATATCTGACTATGTATTGGTCACCAATCACCAGCATCCTAGGTTCATGTGGCCCTTGGACAGTGAGAGAAAGACATGAATGGTATGCAGTGTGACTGGGAATAACCTTTACCCCCTATAAGTAAAATGTATAATCAATAAATTATTATTGGATGAAATAAATTTAAAAGCATATCTTGCTTTCTGTCATTAAAATCTTCTTTCCCTGATCAAAACTGACAACAATTCCTTTAGACCATGTTATAAAAACGATCTTGAGTTAGTATTGCAACCCAGATGGTATTTTGCTTTGTTTCAGTATTGTTTTTTGATGTAATAATTGCATATTTCTTTAATTAAGCCCAGCCCATGTTTTCAAAAGAAAACTTTTAAAGAGGAAAATGTTAACAATTTTAACATGTAGTTAAAACTTCAGGTGAATTCTGTTTAGCACTGAAAATTTTGCTAGTATTACAAAAATTTTAAATAATATTATCTTTCATTTGACTTGGCCTTTTGAAATTATTTTTCTCCAGGAATTTAGTCAGATTGCAGCAGCTTGGTACTAGTGTAACTTATCTGAAATAAAAAAGAAATTTGTGACATTTTCTAATGTCATTTCAAATTTTTCCTACTTATGTACTTTTATATACATTACCTCTTGCACACTACTGTCAGGAAAAGGGTGGTTTTACCCTAAGGCTGGAAAGCCAAGCAAAGCCAACAGGTTTTTTTTTTTTCAATTACTTTAAAAATTTTGATGACATAACATTTTGGATCAAATTGTGCATGCCCTAAAAGTTTTTTTGCTACTATACAAAACTTCTATATTGTTCTATTCTTGTGTTTTAAATGCATTCCTTTCATGCTCCAGTCATAGAATATTACATGATTAGTCACTTAAACATGATTCAAATATATGTATTTTTCTATAATGAGATATGAGTAATAAAGTTATACAGAGGTTAGCATTCATATTATTTTGTAGAGCAAATCACAACTACATATTTTAAAAAACATTTTAGCAGTCTATGCATTATCTAATTTTGCTAGTAATATTTATTTTATTATTTTTATCTTGCACTTAACCTTGCCTTTTGAGAATTTTGAGAATCTTGTTTTTTGCTGTGTACTTATAAAGTTTCTATCTGAAATTAAGAGGACCAGTTTTTTTACCATTACTATTAAAATGCGTGTGTGTGTGTGTGTGTGTGTGTGTGTGTGTGTGTGTGTGATTTGTCTGCTGTCACAGTATGGGTGTTTGCATAACTTTTCACAAGTGTGGAGATCAGAGGACAATTTATAAGAATCAGTTCTGTCCTTCCACTATGTGGGTATCAAGGACCGAATTAAGTTGTCAGGCTTAGCAGCAAGAGCTTTTACCAGCTGATTAATGCCACTGTCCCAAAATAACAATTTTAGAAATAAATTTTATAGACAAATCATACACTTGTGGCATTCTAAACAAGTAGCATTTCCATAATAAGAACCTAAGCTATCATCAAATTTTGCAGACAAAAAAAAGGAATAGTGATTCTAATTTCCAGTATTTTTCTGAATCTAGAAATATTTTTATGATAATATTAGCTATCAGGATATAGTGACAATATAGGGGCTAATATATTCACAAGTTGTTTTAGCTTCAAATCTCTTGACCTCTGATAAACTAGGTATATGGTGTAATTTTAATTTTGAGTATCATCCTAAGCATGTATGGAAACAGTTTTTTTGATGATATGACAATTCTGGAATAGTTGGTATCTTTAGATGGAAGAGCTTTGGGCTACATGTGAGATGGCCCAAAAGTAGAAATTGAGACTTATCTGCTGTTCTTTGCTCTCCTTATCCTGAATAATTTCTTCGAGGTGTCATATACTCCCTGATTAATGGAATTCCTTGATACAGAATCAAGAAAACTGGAATAATTAATATAGACTAGAACTTTTAAAGCTCTAAGCCAAAGAAAACCTTTTAGCTTCATATTTGACTATACAAGGTAATTTGTTATAACTCACAGTGAAGTGGAACTTAAATGTCTGGGAAATTACTGCTGTTGCAACCTTGTTTGAAATCCTTCAGCTTAACAAACCATTGGACTATAACCTCAGTAAAAAAATAATATATTGAACATTATCATCATCATGATCATGATCATCCATGTATGTTGGATAGAAGAAATGTAAACACTTAATAAAGTGTTTGCCTCAGAGCACATGTTTATTAAATAACAAATCCTGTTGTTGGAGAAACAAAACCATGTAATCCCTGTAATTCACTGGACAGAGAGTGTATTCTATTTGGTGAGATACAAAGAGCTCTAATAGAATTCTCATCTATCTCACTTTTCTCTCTGTTGCTATGATCAAATACTTGACCAAAATTAATTTAGAGAATGAAGAGTTCATTTCATATTAAGTTTCATCATTGGATGGAATTCAGGACACCAATTAAGACAGAAACATGGATCAGAACTCATGGAAGAATGGCTCTTTCAGTCTCATGCTCAGCTAGCTTTCTTATACACCTCAGGACTCATGCCAAGGGATTTGTGTCACCTCATGGACTGGGTCCTCTTCCTTAACAGTCAAGACAGTTCCTCATTGGCATGACCACAATGCAACCTGATAAAAGGGATTTATCAATTGAGATGATGATATTTTCTTCTTCTTCTTCTTCTTCTTCTTCTTCTTCTTCTTCTTCTTCTTCTTCTTCTTCTTCTTCTTCTTCTCCTTCTCCTTCTCCTTATTCTTATTCTTATTCTTATTCTTATTCTTATTCTTATTCTTATTATTATTGTGATTTCAAGTTGACCATTAATGTTAATTAGGACTTTACCTGAAAAATAAAGATAGATAGCATCTTAAGAATGGCAACTGATTTGATCCTTTGGTTTCTCTATGAAAAGTGCACAACTTGTAGGTGATATTCACCACAAACTTGTACATATACACATAAATATCCACATAAACCAAAACTGGGAAAAAAAGTGAAAGTATATTGTGTATCGATTATGAGATGCTATAATGTGAATGTTATGCATTTTTAGGGATAGAAACTGTATTTATGTAGAAACAATAGTGGAAGCCAAGTATTTTCTGAGTATTTGAAGGAGAGAATGCAAATATTTTGCTTATTTACATTCCACTGTCATCATTGTCCTTAATCTGGACTCTCATGGCAGATTTCAAAGTACCTCCAAACACACAGAGTTTTATGACCATGTTGTTTTCATCTTAAAGATTTTGAAATTAAAATATAATTACTTCACTTCACTGTTTCCTTTCCTGTCTCCAAACCGTACAATGTTGCTCTTACTGTCCTCCAATATTTTCCATGTTCCACATTCACTCTCTATAAAATCAATGGCCCCTTTGTTATTATTGTTCTGTGCATCACATACACACATGCATATACATACAAACACACATATACATGAATGTATAAATAAATAAATATAACATGTTGAGTCCATTAATGTGTTTTGTGTGTATATATGATTTCAAGACTGATAACTTTATATTAGGTAGCCATTTAGGGAGCTCAACCTTGAGAGAGGCGAATTCTCCTTCTGTCAGATCCATTAATTACCTGTAGGTGTTTGTCTAAGGATGGAATCCTACAAAATCCCCTAGTCCTGCTTTAGCATGTCTATTAACACTATCATTGTTCAGACACTATAAGCAATTATATTGTTCACTTATTATGGGTGTAGCTTCTCTATCATTTCTAGAGAATAAATCACCAGAGATTTCCTGATCTCACAATCTTCTGTTTCCTCTTCCAATTAGAAAATTGGGAAAACTTGTAGCATATGACCACAGATGCCTGATGTCATATAATTATAGAGGAACTGACTTGGAAGAGTTTCTAAAATCTGATTACTCAGTAATTTACTCTCACCTAATTTAGGACTGAAAAGTCTGGCTGGAACAACAGAATCATACATCCTTATCAATTTTTATTCATATACACTCAGAGTATATATAGCTATATATATCTATATCTATATCTATGTCTATGTCTATATCTACATCTATATACTATATATAGTATATATAAATACAATGTTTATACTAGCTGGTATTATTAAAGAAAATAATGTTTACTCCTTGAAGTCAAGGATTTATCTGAACAAGAGATATGGTTTGGTGGTTAAAAGCTTGTTAACTTTCTGACTTTTTAAGTGCTCTTCCATAGGACCTGGATTCTGTCCCCAGTTTCTTTATCTGGAAGACCCTATCCAAGAGTTTCAATGCCTTCCTCCATTCTCCACATATGCCTACACACATGAGTATGTAAGGCACACATGCTTACAGACACATAAAAATTAATAATAAAGTCAACTTTGTAACGGTCACACATTCATTTTCCTTTCAGTCTATTTACTAACTTTTCTCCTTATTCATATAATCATATATAGAAAGTAGATAAGGTAATAGCTGAGTGCATATTGAAGGTGAATGTTCAGAAACTTTATTTCAATGAATCTAAAATATGAGACAACTACAGTAATTATATTCTCATATAAATGGCCCTGAATGGTAACTATAAATAGTCATAAGAAATTGAAATTTAAAAGATCAACAAACAAAATTTGATATCAATTTACCAATGGGGTATACATCTGCTTTATGCATTTGATGTTCCTGATATCAATTTCAAATTAAAGAGTGTTTGTTTCTTATACATATTTCTTTCTTTTTATTGGATATTTTATATATTGGCATTTCAAATATTAACCCCTTTTCCTGTTTCCACTTTGCCAACCCCCTAACCCATCAACCCCCCCCCCTGTTTCTATGAGGGTGCTCCCCCACACACCCAACCACCTACCCACTCCAACCTCACCACCCTGGCATTCTCCTACACTGGGACACTGAGCCTACACAGGACAAATGACCTCTCCACCCACTGATGCCAGATAAGGCCATTCTCTGCTACATATGTAGCTGGAGCCATGGGTACCTCCATGTGTATACTTTGGCTGGTGGTTTAATCCCTTGGTGCACTGGGGAGGGCTCTGGTTGTTGATCTTGTTGTGCTTCCTATGTGGTTGCAAACCCCTTTAGCTCCTGCAGTCCTTTTCCCTAACTCCTCGATTGGGGTTCCCATGCTCAGTGTGATGTTTGACACAGAGCATCTGCCTCTGTGTTTGCAAGGGTCTGGCAGAGCCTCTCAGGAGATAGCTATATCAAGCTCCTGTCAGCAAGCACTTGGCATCAGCAATAGCATCACAACACATGATATTCCTTAAAAAAATGGAGATAAGAAAACGAGGTTTAGCCGGGCATTAGTGTCGCATGCCTTTAATCCCAGCACTTGGGAGGCAGAGGAAGGAGGATTTCTGAGTTCAAGGCCAGCCTGGTCTACCAAGTGAGTTCCAGGACAGCCAGGGCTACACAGAGAAACCCTGTCTCAAAAAAAACCAAAAAAGAGAAAAGGAAATGAAATGAAGTTCATTTTGTTGTTGTTGTATGTTATTTTTGTCTGTTTATTTATTTGTTTGTTTGTTTGTTTAGTAAGAAAGCATTTCCTTGTTAATAGTGCCCTAGCTGTCATGGAACATTTTTTTGTAGACCAGGCTGACCTTGAACTCACAGAGATATGACTATCTCTGCCTCCCATGTGCTGGAATTAAAGGCATCTATCACCATGTCCACTGAAAATCATATTCCTTTAGTCATCATATAAATTGGGAGGAACATCTGGAAATTTGTTAAGTGAACTTAAATATTTGAGCAAACAAACCAAACCAAACCAACCAAACAAAACAATACCGAAATATACAGATTATCATAATTTCAAAACATATCCCCTCCTAATTAGTTCATTCTCATTGGCTCCTTTTTCTGGGCTTCAAAAGTTGGTGTTGGAAAGTCTGTTGGGAGCAAGTAGAGTAGTTATGTGAAATAAAAATCTATTGAATTCAAAACTAAGCACACAATGTTCTAAAGACGAGTGACTAGTGGCTCCAAGTGCTACTGATTGAAAGCTATCCAAAATTTCATCCAGGTATGAGCAAGCCTATTTGCAACTGACAAAACTTCATATAAATTACAATGTCAAGAATTCATACATACATATATATGTACAATTAAATACGTATTAATTTTAAAATCCCTATAGGGGACAGCCTTGTTATTAATACAGTGAGGAGCAGATGCTGTAGCATATGGCATACCAACTCATATTTATGTTAATTTTATGTAAATAGGATTTTAATACAGTAACATTAATCTGGAGTTTCATTGGTTTTCTGATATATCACTTTACCATCTTTTTAGTTGAGATTAATATAAGTAGTTTAAAGTGCTTGAAAAGTCTGTTTTAGGGGAATAAAAAGCAATGACTCACTTATATTTTTATCACATATATTTAAATAGAATGTCACTTCTATTAAGAAACTAAGAATTTATCTAGATGAGTTCTCTTTAAATTTAAGCAGATATTTAAGTATACAAATGAGAAAAGTATAGTAATGCAGGAAGGAAACCTTAAGCTTTATTTCAGTTACGCACAATTTCAATTGGATGAATAAAACAAGATATTCACTTTATTTTCCTTTTGTAGCTTGATCAACTCAAGAAACAACTATGTTGGATCTTAATAAGACACAATTGTAGATTATAATGAGGTAAAAATCTAGGAAAAAGACATTGTCTTTGTGTATAGAAAGTCTGTAGAAATCTGAATATGAACTTTATATTGGGGTAGGGAATCATCTCTGTAACATAATAAAATGACATTAAGTCCCCAATTAGGTAAATTTAGGCATACATCCAAATTTCAATTAGTGGTATTTATTTTGGGGAGCTATCTGTATAAGATCTCTTTTGGAATAAGTCTATAGGAAAATATATTTAAAACCAATGTTTAACACTAAAGTATTTGATATTTGAAGATAAAGGAACTTATGGCAGATATTATTCTTATATTAATGTAATTACTTTAATACATTGTAGTATACACACAATTTATCTTAATATAATATTCTTAATTTATGTGTGAAGGTACAGGACCATATTATATCTTGTCTTAAGACAGTCAATGTTTCCTATTGTGAACAAATGGCCTATCATATAGAATAGTGGGGTTGTTTCAAGTTTTATGCTACCTCCCTTTCTTTGCAACACAGTGTCACTATAGCTTGTCACTTTTATGTGTATTTGTCTCATGCTAATAGAATTAGAAAAATACTGAAGAGAATCTCGAAGATTTTCTCTAAATAACATCTTGAACACCTAAAGTAGAAAATCATTTCAATAGTGTGGCATTTTCAGGACTCTAAAAATGACAAAAAAAAATAGTTGAGAATGTTAAGAAGTAACCACATACAATCTTATGTCATCTAATATGGTTTGAATAGGAAAGGTACTCATAGACTCCTGCATTTTGCATACTTGGCCCATAAGGAGTGGCACTATTAGGATTGTGGCCTTGTTGGAGTTAAGTGTGGCTTTGTTGAAGAAAGTGCGTCACATTGGGGAATAGGAATTAGGTATCCTATGCTCAAGCTATGCCCAGTGTGGCACACAGTCTTCTGTTGCCTGAAGATCAAAATATAGAACTCTCAACTCTTTCTCCATCACCAAGTCTGCCTGCTTGACACCATGTTTCTTGCCATAACAATAATGGACTAAACCTCTGAAAGGGTAAGCCATCCTTAATTAAATGTTGTCCTTTACAAGACTTGTCATGGTCATGGTGTCTTTTTGCAGTCATAAAACCCTAAGACATCTAGTAAGTGTTAATAGTGTACAATTGCTATGCAAATATCATAGAAGCATACAAGAAATCATAGAAGTAATTATGTAAATAACATGATTAGATACTTTATTCAGGGGACAGACATAATGTTGAAGGTCAACACATCCTTTTGTTGTTGTTGTTGTTATGAAATGCATAGTTATTGAGATATCTCAGCAATTCACAATTAGGCCATAGTTCAAGGACAGACATCAAGGCAATAGGATCAGATGATGTATTGTTGTTTGGGAACAGATGTCAATTTAATCTGACAAGATTCCTGGCCAATGAGGGCCACTCTAAAAGTTCAACTGCTGGGGTAAAGGCTTGACATGTTACTGAGAGATGTTGGGCTGAAGTCTGACAATAAACCAGGAGTTGCTAATGCAGTTTAGAATTGCTGTAAAAATTTATTAGAAACCAGAGACTGTAAAATTACTATACTTCTTTAGAAGTGTTTTCCTTTCCCTTGCTGAATATTTATGCGATGTTTAATGCACGGCACATGTTTTAAAACTTGTTTCCTGATGGTGTAAAAGAAGTCTATTATAATGCACATGAAATTGCACGGAATTCAATTAAATGCTTGAGAGAGTAAGTAGAATGTCCACCTGTAAGCCATTTTGACAGGAGGTTTTTTTTTTTTTTTTTTCATTGATGGTTTTGGTGTCTGGAAATTTAAGGGGTTTCAATAATGGCTCTTATATGGCAAGAAACAAATGTTATTTACATTCAATTGAGGACTAATTTAACCATAACCTAAAAGCCTGTACAATGTGGAGGAGCAGCATTCTAGATACGTTATTTATCTATAAATAGGTGGTCAAGAGGTTTAATCTATATTGGCTGTTAGATGGTAATAATGTAATTGTGGCTGAAGGGAGATTCTATCCAACCCATGTGGAGTTCACAAAGGAAAGAGAAAGTTGACATTTGAACACACTGTGATGCTATAGTGTTGCGAGAAGTTTTTTTTTCCACCATGTGTTCTCTTTAAATGGTTAGTGGCTCATGAGGTTACAGATCTACTAACACTTAGACGTAGAAGAGAAAAAACAAGATAGCTTTTGAAAGCTTCACACAGGTCCAAGTCACAAGTTAAAAGGAATCACTGACAACCTATCAACAACCAATACTAAATCTTCCCCACTTTCTTATACTAAATTTTCACTTTCATATAGCTCAGGGGCATAGCTTTGTCATAGCTGTGGATACACCAGCACTGATACAAATATAGTCAAAATTATGCAGCAGGGAAAATAAGTACTCATGAATTGAACATGATTCGTTCTGAGGACAGACCTTTAAGGTTTCTGGTCAGCACTGCTTTCACAATTTAAAACAACAACAACAACAAAAAAGAATATTGCTTTGAAATTTGAAAAGCCTACATTCCAGAAATGCTTTAATCTCTCACTATAGAAAGAGGCAAGAAACCCTAGAAATAAAAGCTGTCAGTTCGCCCCCAGAAACAATCTGGGCTCCTCAGAGGGAGCCACTGACAATGGGCCCTTGATCAGTAAAGGCCCAGGATAGGTTGGAGTTGAGTCCTTTCCTGGGAAACCTAGCCAGAGGAGATTACAAGACCAGAATTGAGCTGGTTTCCAAAGTTCTCAGTTTCACCAAACATAATGAAATCAAAATAGCAACCTATCAAAATTGTACTAATGTCACTACTTTGCCCCTGACCAATCAAATTAGAGGTTACCTAACCTTTCTAGAGAATTCCCCTAGCCTTGCATTAAAAAAAGCAGCCTCTGAGCCTGTCAAGTCATTATCATTTCTGATTAACGATTGATCCCTGCATGCTGATAATTTCTGCGAAATAAATGCTCCTTGCACTTGCATACTATCTGAGTCTGGGGTCTTACTTCAGTGATTCTTGGACACTAACAATAGGAAAATCCAACACATGCATTTACTCAAATATTTCTCTCACCATTTTATCTCTGCTTCTGTGTTTATTCCACATTTTCCTGTATTTTGAAATGGAAGATAAATCCTATGCTGGTTATCATCAACAGAAGTCTTTAACTCTGTGTCACTTCTTTCTTCATGAGTATCTGGGGAAAGGCCCATGACATTATTTTGAAGGAAACACTCACATCAGGAACACTCTGAAACGGTGGGAAGAATGACAGGATTATCAGGCATACCTATACAGAGAATCTGGTTTGGCAGTCAATCTATCATTGCCCCTTTTCCTTTCAAGAATGAAGCAATTTCTGCCTTGAGGACTGTGACGGCTCACGGATCTGCACTTCAGACTCCCCTACAGCTCCTCTGCATTCATTTCTGCAGACTTGGCACTCTTGTTCCACTTCACACTAATTGTGATTGCTGACTCGTGCCTGGATGGGAGGCTGCCAAAAGGGCAGGTATCCCAGAGAGACATCATTACCCAGGTTGGCAAATACCTGAGAGCCCTGATTTAATGATACAATCTTATTTTTACAGCATGAGGCAGGCTGCCAGTCTCGCAGCATCAGTGCCTGGGTGTAATATTATTTGGCAACAGCCCTTCATATTCTCTTGCAGAATGAAAAGAAGTAAGCCATGGGGATATAGATCAATGGTAGATGATCAGATACCTGGGAAAAGGAAGGAACATGGGAATAGCTCTAGGCACACATATTTATCCAATTATGGAGAAGCAAAACAAACAAAAGCTTGCTTAGGATCATTTAAAATTATGTACATAAGGAAAACGTATATTATAGAACCAGTACACTTAAAAACACAGGCACTGCTGTGATATTCATCCCGGAATTTAGGCCACTGCTATGGTATTGAAATCTTGATGGAACTCCTATAACACAGGACAGAAGCTCCCTATAGTCTTCAGAAGGATACAGAGGGGCAGTTTTAAGTTCACTGTTAAAATCTAAGGCTGTGCCATCAAAAACATAAAAATATTGTCCTCTACTTAAATGATGATTTCTAATGTAAAAACAATATGAAAGTTATTTTAAACTTTTAACAATTAAGTTTTGTTTCTAAATCTTGGGTATTCCTCACCAGTGACAAACAGCTGGAGAAATTACAGATATATATATTTTTAAATGATGTAGTTGAAATAACATAGAGAGGTACATATAAGTGCATCATATGTACACAAAATCACTGTAGAGCCCGTAGATAAGTAGGATGCATACACTGCTTGTTTTAACCTATTCTTGTAGAAGCTGCCTGTATGACCACTTGTGGGTTTCCTGTTGTGTTTTTTACACTGGTAGATCAGAACTGCTGCATTTCCATAAATCTTGTAAGGACACCTATTATTCACATCATAAAAGTTAATCCTTACAAACTTCTGAACATTTAAAGGAGAAAAAAAAATCTGCTTGATTAATACCTGAAAGTGAAACTACTACTCAGTGACTCGAGTTGTTATTTTTTTAAAAAAAACATAACCTTTTAATTTCCTCTGGTTTCTCCTCTTTGCACCTGCCACCATGTATATGAAAGCACATGAATTTTTACTTACTTTCTAACATTGTATTTTCAAACGTTTGGAACTTCATCTTTTTCCAACCAATCGGTGAAAAGTGGAATATCCTCTTTTCCCCCCAACTACTAGGCTACCTTAAGAGTATGAGACCTTTGCAACATTTTAGTGTATATGATTCAAGAATATCGTACAGCTATAAAAGATAAGAGATACTGTTTCAAATTCAAGAAATTGCTCACCAGGTTAGCAGCTATGCATGTAAGTCTTTACTAATCAGATTAAATTAACCAGCATATAGATTTCATTTTAATAGACACTAATTCAGGACCATCAACTGAACTTATTGTGAGTAATTATGGTTTTGAAAATGAATGGTTAAATAAGGGTAAAACTTTTTAGATTCGAGGCATATAATTATACTCAATTTAAATCAATCTTTAGTGTGATAACTTAAGTATTTAGCTGCAGGCAAGTGTTGGCAACAGGATTTTTATAGTACCAACTCTCAACTGAGAGAAAGTTACAAGCTAGTTAAAACCGCTGAAATAAGACCACCACCACCACCAACAACAAAATCCTTATTGAAATTTTCTCTACCTGGTAAAATTTTTCCTTGTAAGAAAACGAAATGAATTTTGTCAATAATGACATCACCAAACTTATATGTTAGTCTTTAAAGTCTCAATGTAGACAACTACCATACATGGTAAATAGATATCTATGTATTGGGTAATTATATTTTGCTGTAATTTTCATGTAAACTATGCCAAGCATGAGAAATTAATACATTCTATAGCGGAGATCAAAGTTTGACTATAATCTTTTAGAGTATGGCTCCTGGTAGAATAACTGGGCTTTAATAGGTGTCCTGTCCTCACATGTATATGGCCAGCACAAACTTGAGTCAATAGATTTCTAGATAACAAAACGACATAAAGTTAGGGTGATGGAACTGGAGTGAGGACAAATTTGGAAAGAATAAAGGGAGGATTTGGGGTGGATGTGTTTAAAATACAGTATATGAAACTCAAATAATTAAGAAAACATTTTATATTTTTATTGGTTATTGTACTTATTTGCATTTCAAATGTTATCCTCCTTCTTGTTTTCCTCTCCACAAACACCCTATCACATCTCTTCTACCCCTTGCTTCTGTAAGGGTGCTCCCCCCCCCACACACACCCAAACCTGCCTCACCACTCTGTCATTCTCCTACTCTGGGGCATCAAGCCTTCACAGGATCAAGGGACTTCCCTCCCATTGATGCCAGATAAGACCATCTTCTGCAACATATGCAGCTGGAGCCATGGGTCCCTCCATGTGGACTTTTTGATTGGTGGTTTAGTCCCTGGGATTTCTTGGGGAGTCTGGATTTTGATACTGTTGTTCTTCCTATGGGCTTGCAAACCTGTTCCTTCCTTAAGTCCTTCCCATAACTCCTCCATTGGTGTCCCATACTCAGTCCAATGTTTGGCTGCAAGCATCTGCATCTGTATTGGTATCTTGGAGAGCCTTTCAAAAGACAGTTATATCAAGCTTCTGTAAGCAAGCAGTTGTTTGCATCTGCAATAGTGTCTGGGTTTGGTGACTACATATGGGATGGATCTCAAGGCAAGCAGTCCCTAGACGGCCTTTCCTTCAGTCTCTGCTCCACTCTTTGTCCCTGTATTTCCTTTAGACAGGAGCAATTATCGGTTAAAATCTCTGAGATGGGTAGGTGTCCCCATCCCAACAACCAGGGGCCGTGCCCAACCTCTGGATATGGTCTCTACCGATTCTCTTTCCCCTTTGTTGGGAATTTCAGTTAATGTCATCCCCTTTGGGTCCTGGGAGCCTCTTGCTTTCCTGGCATCTGGGACTTTCTAGTGACTATCCTCAACTTCCCACCTCACATTGTTAAAGACCTCCGTTCAATTTCCTGACCCTTTGTACTTCTCCCCAACTCCTCCTACACATGATTCTGCCTCTTTTTTCTCCTCTCCCTACTCTCTCCCTCCCAAGTCCATCCTACCCTTTAACTCCTGTGATAATTTTGTTCCCCCTTCTAATTAGGTCTGAAATATCCACACTTTGTTCATCCATCTTCTTGAGCTTCATATGGTCTGTGAATTGTATCCTGAGTATTCCTGGCTTTTTTTCCTAATATCCAGTTCTTGGTGAGTATATACCATGTGTGTTCTTTTGTGACTGAGTTATCTCACTCAGGATGATATTTTCTAGTTCCAACCATTTGTCTGTAAATTTCATGAAGTTGTTGTTTTTAATAGCTGAGTAGGGCTCCATAGTGTAAATGTACCACATTTTTTGTATCCACACTCTGTTGAGGGACATCTGGGTTCTTTCCTGCTTCTGGCTATTATAAATAAGTCTGCTATGAACCTAGTGGAGCATGTGCCCTTGTTATATGTTGGAGAATCTTTTGGGTATAAGCCCAGAAGTGGTATAGATGAGTCATCAGGTAGTACTAGGTCCAATTTTCTGAGGAATTGCCAGACTGATTTCCATAGTGGTTGTACTAGCTTGCAATCCCACCAGCAATGGGGAAGTGTTCCCCTTTCTTCACATCCTCGCCAGCATCTTCTGTCACCTGAGATTTTGACCTTAGTCATTCTGACTACTGTGAGGTGGAATATCAGGGTTGTTTTGATTTGCACTTCCCTGATGACTGAGGATGTTGAACATTTCTATGTGTTTCTCAGCTATTTGAGATTCCTCAGTTGAGAATTCTCTGTTTTGCTCTGTAACTCATTTTTTTTTAAAAAAAAATAGGCATATTTGGTTCTCTGGATTCTAACTTACTGAGTTCTTTGTATATATTGGATCTATTTCTAGCATCCACATCACAACTCTCAACTCCCTGGAACACGAGTTCCAGGGAATCAGGTGCTCTTTTTTTCTCTCTGCTGGCACTGAATACATGAAATATACAGACATAAATGCAGGCAAAAGAGTCATACACATGAATAATTATTTTTAAAGAGTTAATATATGCATATATATGATAAACATATATATATATCAAAAACGAGGTTGGTCACACTTAATGGATAGCATCTAGAGATGTCACCTGACTCCCACACTCATATGAAAACAGACACTCACATATATACATGTGCATAAACATGGATATATACATGCACATACACACATATACAGCCCTCCACCAATCCAAAGAATAATTATAATAGTTATATTAATTTATGATTATAGACACTTAAAAAGGAATAAAATTCAAACTAACATATAGTTTTAAGAAAACTTTCCCATTGTTAGAATGGGGGCAGGATGAATTTCTGTTTGAAAAATAGCTTCAAAAGCTCAGTCACACATAAGCTAGTCAGAGTACAGCAGGGTAAAGGGTTAAAGCAAATTTCATAAAGTGAAATTTCATAAAGTGAAGATTGCCAGTTTCCCTTTTCTCTAAGGGGTTTGTGTACTTCTGGTCAGCATGATCTTGATCAAATATTTAAGAATTCAAACATACGAATTCAAACCCCTTACCTAAATATTGCTTGAAAACTTTTGTAATTTCACATCATTATAATACTGGAATGGCAATATTGAAGGGACAGTGGCAGTACCTTGATTGAGTTAAGCCAACAAGTCCTGCCTTCCTCAAAGACTTCAGAAAAGAATATTTATGGAAATCTTTACTGTAAAGATTTTACTGTTAGAGGCATTGGATATATTTTTCTTAGAGTAGCTTTCTAGATATTGGTAACGTCCAGCATTGAAAAACAAAAAGAAATGTGACTATGCACATGACCATTCTTTTCAGATTTATAGAAATTTTTTTTTTGTAACATGAAGTTATCTGAAATATTTAGGCAAGCTCAAGGAGATGGAAACTATAAGAAACAAACCATAAAGAAATTGAAAAGAATTTCTCACTCTAGTGCCTAAATGTATTGTGACAGATAAAAGGTTATAATAGAAAAGAATATCATCATCAGAGAGGACTTCTCCCACAGGTGATGGTAACAGATACAGAGATACACAGAAATAAGTTAGGTGGAGTTGGGGAACCCCAAGGAAGAGGGGAGGGAAAGATTGTAGGAGCCAGAGGAGATAAGGTCACTAGAAGAATCTGGCCCACAGACTCAAGTAAGCAGGGTTCATAGGGGCTCACAGAGACTGAAGCCGCAGCCACAGTGCCTGCAAATGTCTGCCCCGGACCCTCTGTATATGTGCTGTTGTTGTTTATCTTGGGGTTATTGTTATATTGGTAACTATGGAAACAGGTGTGTATGTGATGTTTTAGCCTGCTCATGGAACGTTTCTCCTATTGGATTGTGTTGTCTAGCCTAGATATAAGGGTTTATACTTCGTCTTATCACATCTTGTTATGCTGTGTTTGGTTGATAGCACCAGGAGGCCGGCTCTTTTCTGAAGGGAAACAGAAGAGCTGCTGGAGAGGTCAGGTGGGGGGAGACTGACCAGGGGAGGCTGGGGTCTGGATGTATTGTATGAAAGAAGAAGTTTTAAAACTTGGATTTTAACTCTGAAAGTGAGTAAGCTACTCCTAACGCTCCTTTTAAGTGAATGTGTAGCAAAAGAAACCAAGATAGGAAAGATGACAGAATATCTTTTCTACCAATATACCTTCAAGTACTTAGTGTTTTGCTGTTGTCATTGTTGTTGTTGTGTGTGTGCGTTTGTTCACGTGTGTCTTTCATTGTCTGTATCATGAATATATGTGCCACACGCTTATACCCACACGTGCACCTTTGCTTAGCAGCCTCTTTGCCCAATTGGCTTTTGAGGCAGACATATCACTGAATCTACAGGCAGCTGTTTTGGCTTCTACCTAGATAACTAGACAAAAGCACCTGCTTATTGTCCTTTTCCTCTCCAAGCACATCACTAGGTTTAAAAATACGCAAGTCCAGATTGAGTTTTTATCCTTTCATAGAAAGGACTTCACTCACCGTCAAGCTGGATTACATTCTTAGTACTTGCCTGTACCATCCCTGTTTCCTATGGTTTTTACAAGACAAAAAGCTACAGACTTCGGACTTGGAAACAAATATTTATTGTCTCAAAGTCCCTGAAGCAGGTTGAAGAAGGAAGTTTCCCAAGGCTTGAATCAAGGTGTCAGTCACAGCTCTCCCCAGGAAACCCAAGGGGGAGTTAAGACTCTTTTCATAGCTTCTAGTGACTGCACATATAGCATGGCTTGGATCTCTACAGCTAGGTCACATTACATTCCCTTTAAGTGTGCAAAAAAATTCTGGATGTCCTATGTAAATACATGATAGGAGGCTTTTTGTGAACAAGGAGATAGTCCAGGGAAATCTTACCACGTTAAAATCTCATCTCCAAAATGCTTCTTTTTCATATGAGGTACCAGGCACAGATTCTGTGTGCCAGGGTGCACTGCCGTGTTCGGGGGAAGGAATGTAACCCATGATAGCGCAGGTGCCATGCCTTTCCCCATAGTTAATTTGATCGTAGCTGTTTTAACAGATCCAGCCAACATTTTACAAAGCAATTCTATTTTTAGATTTGTTAACATGCCTGTATAATTATGGCATATGCTTGAGAAAAGTTTTTTGAGAAGTTCATGCTTCACATTTAAGTCAAAACACATAGTAATTAACATAATCAAGGTTACCTATATTTGACTTTAAAAGCTATAGTGTATTCCTTTCCTTAATTAACATAAGCTTTAACATTCCTCATCTTTTTTCATGGAGGTCCTAGCTTAGGCCAGTCATGTACAGGAGAAAATTTACCCATTCCTTTATAACTGTACTAAGTTTTTTGACATTTCTGTTAATACCTGTGATGGGTATATTTTTTGACATTTAATACTGATGTTTTAAAGCTGGTAAATATTTCCAGAAATCTCAAGGATACCATTTATATTTATTTGCACTACACTATTCCAGCGTAAATTAGGGAAGAGCAGGTCAGTCTCCATGTCTTCTGCTCCTATAATCACCATAGGGTTGTACTTTATTCTCCCCAGGCATCACCATCAGAGGATGTCACTGCCATGAGAGCTTCTAAGCCTCAGGACTGTGCACTCTCTACAAAGTCTTTAGTCCACACTTCTTGTGTGAGCCATCATACTTTAACCTCTCCTGAGTATTTTAGGTTGGTTTTCATTGTTTTTATAATAATTAGATTATTGTGTTTCTCTCAATACCGTAACTTTTCACTGTGTATTGTGAGAATATATCATGTTACATATGATATGACATAGTTATGAAATATAACATCTGTTCTGCTTTTAGTCCACACAAAATTATTTATGCTTCTGCTAAATGAAGCCAATATCCTTACACTTTAGAGTTCTCCCAGAGAGGTGCCGTTCTGACTTAGGAGTATCAGCAATGCTATCAGTATTTATCCTGTGCTCTCAGTCTTACTGTTTACAGCACAGGCAGATGCTCAGCAAGCTATGGCTTAAGGATTGATTCCAGCCCAAATATTGAATCCAGCCCATCCCCTATTCTCCAGGGTACTTGGTTTTAAGGGGCTAGAGGGATAGTTGAACGGGTAAGAGTACTTGTTGATCTTGCCAAGAACAATGATTCAATTCCCAACATCTACATGAAGGTTCATATCCATCAAAATTCTGTTGCCAAGTAATAAAACACCATCCCTGGCTCCATAGGCACCAGGCACACAAGCAGTGCACTCATACATAAAAACTCACAAATAATGTTTTATTTTTAATTAACAGCATATATAAAAGAAAAGAAAATTTTACAGCACAAGAAATACCTGTATCTTCCATATTTCAGTGTTTGTAATTGAAGTTCTGTTGGTATCTCTAGTTTCTAGCCTATTTCAAGCTGTAACAGGAATCCAATAGTTTGTTTAGGCTGCAGAGTACATGGATTTTACACTCTGTTCCTTTACTGAGAGAGCTGACTGGCTCCTGTTGTAAATGCTTTACTCTGAGTCCTGGAAACATTTACTCTTTTATGTAGGTATGGAAGGTTTGAACTTGTAAAATAGGCATTTTCTATTAAATATCTGGCTAATACAATCAAAAGTCTTGTTTTTAAGACCATTATGTCTTAATTCACCAGCAGGAGCCACAACAACAACCACTTAAGATCTTAACTAGACAAAAGTGTATTCCTGTTCCCTTCATTATTGGCCCTGAGGGGAGAAAGCACACTCCTCTTCGACAGTCAGGTTTATAGTGAAGAGAGTGAAGTGAGGGTGTAAAATGAAATGTATTTCCTTCTCAAAAGCAGGACATCAATTGTGGTAAAAATAAATTAGCTACATCTAATTAAAATATTAAATTTCTTTTCCTAATCTATCGTAACCATTTGGATGTTTATTACAAAATGCCTCAAGAAGTCCCACCAGTAAATGAACCTATTGAGATGATAAACAAAATTTAGTATTACATTGCATTCAGTAGGAGAATGAGTAGGTACTTTTTTTAAAAAAAAAAATCATTGTCTAAAACCATTTTCTTTTCCTTTTTTTAAAAAGTTCATTTATTTTTTCATCAATAATTTATTAACTTACTCAGTTTACATCCTGATTGCAGCCTTTCTCCTTGTCTCCTCCCAGTCTCACCCTTAAAAAACCCCTCCTTCTATTAATCCCCCTCCTCCTTCTTTCAGAGGAGAAGGATCTCTTGGGACCACCCTGCCCAGGGACTTCTGGTTGTAGCAGGACTAAGAACATCTTTTTCCACTGAGGTCAAAGCAGGCAGTCCAGGTCAGGGAAGGGGATCCCAGAGCAGGCCACAGAGTCAGAGACAGCTCCTGCTCTAATTGTTAGGCGACCCACATGAATACAAAGCAGTACATCTGGTAAAAATGTGCAGGATGCCTAGGTCCAGCCCCTGCAAGTTTGTGATTCAGTCTCTGAGACCCACCATAGGCTCATGTTAATTCACTCTGGGTGTCTTTCTCTGGTGTCCTTGACCCCTCCAGCTCCCTCAATTTGTAGCACCAACTCTCCTGCAGGACTCCTCTAGCTAGCTCAGCCTTATGTTTTGCTGTGGTTCTCTGGGTTGGTTTTCATCTGCTGGTATATGAAGAATCTCAGGAGACTGCCATGATATGCTTCTGTCTGCAAGCATAGTACAGTATCAGTAAAAGTGTCATGGGTTGGCTTTCTCACATGGGACAGGTCTCAAGTTTGGGCAGTTATTGGTTAGCCTTTTCTCTCAATGTCAGCTCCATCTTTATCCCAGTTCCGTTTGGGTTGAAGATTTTGTAGATGAGTTGATGTCCCTCCCCCCTATCTATCTGGATCCCATTTGAATGCGAAAATAATAATTATATGACACATGATAATATTATTGCTCATACTACATTGATATGACCAACTTTTCATAAACAATTATAAAGCTCTTACCAAGCTAAGTAAAACTATTAGCAAATGAAATCTTCAAGCCAAGACTAGACAATTCCCAATCCTTTGAGTTTATTAATCAATATTTGTAACATAGGCAATATTGACTGTTTTTATATGAATTCACACACGTATAAATACATGGATGCATGTAAATCTCTGTACATATATGTGTGTACTACATGACTGAATGATGATGGTAAGTTCTGAGAAGTATGGGTTTTAGGTGATTTCACAATAGTGTGACTGTCAGAGAATGTGCTTACACAGCTACTTATGTCACTGTGTGTTGTAATACATCTAAGCTGTGTTTTACAGTTGATTGCTTCTGACCTACAAAACCTTATCACAATATTCCTCAGTTAAGACTCAGAAATTAATACATAATGGTAAGTATTTATATATATACACATAACTAAACATAGGAAACATACAGTAAAAACACTAAACAACAGGGAATTTTTCAACTTTGTTATAAATTTGAAAGACCATGACTATGGTGTATGCAGTCTGCTTTTAAAAAAAAATGATTTTAGTTTTTCACATCTATATGTGTGTGTGTGTGTGTGTGTGTGTGTATGTGTGTATGTGTGTAGATATGCTCACATGAATATAGGTGCCAGTAGGGCATCGGATTACATAGTCTTGATGTTTCAGACTATTGCAAACTACTTGATGTGGGAGCTGAAACCTGAACTTAGATTCTCTGTAGGAGCATCCAGTGCTTTTCACCACTGAGCCACCACTAGACCTTTATGCAATCATGTTTGGAGCAAAATACCAGGTAGTTCATATAGTATATTTTTGTCTAGGTATATTGTACGAACACATGCATGTTAATACCACACAAATTTACAATGAAGTGTTCACAAATATAAAAATATGCATGTGTACATATTTGAATATGTACACATTATGCATGCATATATATGGTATATATCTTTTATTAGGATGTACACCTAACAATTCAATCTGAATATAAATAGTAGAGAAGCCTATTTATATATTACAATCCAAAAAGACAAAGAAAAATAAAACCTATAATTAAGCAGCATTTTTATTTAAAATTAAAAATTTAGTTTCTAATGGCTTGATTATCCAGTTTGATTTTAGAGACAAACCTATTTGAGTTTCCAAGTTAGTACTTGAGTACTTCAGTACAGACGTGGCTTTCTTGTTTTTATTTTTTATTAGATATTTTCTTTATTTACATGTCATATGATATCTCCTTATCCAGTTTCCCCTCCGATCCCTCCCCTCTCCCCCTGCTGTCTCTATCTCATTTATCAGCTGGAATTCTTTGTAGAATAAAATCCTTTGTTTCCTAAGTGCAGTAGTTTTGATGTGATTTTGGATGCAGATTTCCATGGATGAATTAATACTGTTTTCAACTCCAAGTTGACAATAAAAAAACTATCTAGGAGAAGGTGTTCTCATAACAGTAGCTGTCAGTCACAACCCTACTTAAATAGATTTCTTTATTGAATCTATATCACACATTTTTTCCTTCAATAAATCCATTTCAGAGAAATTTCAAAAATAATGTTTGTTTTGGCAAGGGGAGAGTAAGAGAGGTAATAGAAAATAAAATTGAATTTATGCACTTAGGTATGTTTTCACATAAAAAGTATCAATATTCTTAGAGTTAAAGAAAATGGTTTTATTTTGAAAACATTTCTTCCAACTCATCTTCTAAGATGTACTTGCTTTCAGTTGTAGTTTTTGGATAAGTTTGACATAGCTCTCAACTTCTCTAGTTTTTCTGTGTATAAAAGACAACTAAATTTCTTACAACATTAAGTCCTTTTTGAATAATCATGTGCAAAATAATTATATGCCAATCAAAAGTCAGTGTTTGGATGTTTGAATTGGTAGTAAGGATCTTATTTTATTTTATCTGTAAATTGTCATATTTCATTTTAAAGGAAGATACTTTTGGATATTGAATCGATTGTTTCATATTTCATTGTGATATATATGCTATTAAAATTATGCATGAATAATTTCAGTCTATAAAACTAATACTGTAATATTGCCTTATATTATAAAATGAATGGTGGATATTCATGTTTCTAGTGTATACTAGGAAAATGGAGAAGATACTTTGAGGAGATCCAGGACTCTCCTCCCTTACTCTTGTTGTCTGTTGTTGAGCCATGACAGATGGCATTGTCAGGAGACAAATATTCTTCATTAAATTTAATATTATCCTTTAAAATGTTGAGCACCTAAAATTTTAATAATCATCTAAGAGGATGATTCAACTATGAGAAATAATCAGAGATAGAAAGCTTCAAATTAAGTTTCTGACAATTTCTCCTTATTTTTCTTTAGTATGGGCTTAATTTTTATACAAAATTAAAAGTGTTTTGCAAAATCAACATAAAATGAAAATCATAAACACCTTCAAATCTACTATAATGGAGCCTCCTATATAACATAGAATCTCAGTTCACAACTTTCATGATCCTTTACTCTATGTCTGTTTTGGATATTCCTCAAGTTAGTGATAGTAATTTTATCCAGCTCTAATTACTCTATATTTTTGTCTATGGAGAGCCAATGCACAGGTCTATACTTTCTTCAGCTTATTTTTCCTGTAAATATGAAACCATCCTCCTCTAATCATCTCTTTTATTTGTAGGACATAATTCCCTTTGCTGCTTGTTAAATTCAAAGACTCCATTGTTGAGGTTGTTACAAATATTACAGAGCAAGAATCTATATAAAACACTTACAGTCTCTTAGGGATCATGATAGCCCATCCCTGTATGTTTCATGACATTGCCACCTCTTATAAACACTCTCTCATGTCAAAGATAGGGAAACAAAGAGGATTTATTTAGTGCCATTACATAGCCAGTATGGGGTAAACATTAACATCTGATTCCTTATACTAAACTCTTAGCCAAATATAACAATGTGGGTGGGCACAATGTTATAAATAAGTTTTGGTGAATGTAGTTAAATAACATTTTTATATCACATATGACCTTCCCAATAAAATACTTTGCTGGTATTTCATAAAAGGATTTAATAGAGGTTTGTTTGTTTGTTTGTCTGTTTGTGAATTCAGTCAAGAGAAGATTTGTGTTCTTAGGAAGATCAAAATGGCTTTCTAAATCATCTTCACATCTGACAGGTATCTCATTTCTGAGAAAAGTAGGTGAAAATAGGGAAAAGAGAATAGAAAACATCTTTTTGAGAGGAAGGATGTTTAATGGAAAGATGTTTATCTGTCTTTTCTCTTCGATGTGAGGTATATCTATCCCAAGGCATGTTAATTATGCACATTTGTGAGAAATGTGATGAGAATGTCAACTGTGTATTTAACAGCTTTGACAATTTGGCCAGTTGGAAACAACCCCCTTTGACATAAGCATTAAGAAGGGAGGCAGAACTGAGTCTGGATTCTGGCAGGAAAGAACTATGATAGTGACCATTCTTGTCCTGATATCTACAGAGAAAAGAGCCACAGTGCTTCCCATTTCCTTTGAGAAATGTTTTATTGTGCCTACATTTTCTTTTCTGTAAGTTTAAGCGTTATAAAAACATAACAATACTGTATATGTTTTTACTCATTTTTACTTTATTTTTAAAAATATTTTTATTTGTTTACATGCCATATGTTGGCCCCCTTCCTAGTCCCCCCTTCTAGAATTCTTCACCCTATCCCCCTTTGCCTTTGCCTCTGAGAGGATGCTCCCCCACCCACCACATCAAACTCCCTCAACCTCACCTCAAGTGCCCCATCCCCTGTCCCTGGGGCATCCAGTCTTTACAGGATTAAGCACATCTTCTCCAACTGAGGACAGAGAAGGTACATATGTGCCAGGGCCATATTAACCAGCCCATGCATGCTCTTTGGTTGGTGGCTTTTTTCTATGAACTCTATACTTTGTTTCAAACCAATTGCAGGCTCATTACAAACTCCTATAACGAACATGTTTTGAATTGCATGCTTGTTTGACCAGATCTACACTTGTAGGTCTCTTCTAAAAGCGTTACCTAAGCAATGTAACTTGTGTTTTCACTATCCCACAACCCTTTGGAGGTTTTTTCTAGTGGAAATAGTCTGTGAATATAGATACAATATGCTCCTTAAGTTACCTGAATCAAAATGTGTTTCAGAGTCTTGGACACATTACTCCATATCACAGGACTTACAGTCTAGCCAAAGAAACAGGTAGAATTAACATACACACACATGCACACACACATGCACATGGCACAGGCACATGCACACACACACACATGGGGGGCAGTGAAGGAGAGAGAAGGAGACAGAGAGAAACAGAGACAGAGAGAAACAGACAGAGAGACAGAGAGACAGAGACAGAGACAGGAACAGAGAAGACACCAGCCTAGGATTCTCATGAAGGAGCCCATTCAGATTTAATCTGAGTTTGAGTCATTTTACTCAATATTATACTCTTCAAATCCATCTGTATTCTCACAAGCTTAATGGTTTCATTTTTTATAACTAAAGAAAATTTTATTATGTGTTAATACACATTTCATTATCCATTTATATCTTGATGTACATATAGTCTGGTTCTGTTTCCCAACTATTATGAGGAGGTTGGCAATAAACATAGATGTACAAGATCTCTGTGGTAGAATATGATCTTCTTTGGGTATATTACCAGGTATTGCAGAGCCATTGTGGTTCTATTTTTAATGCTTTGAGAAACCCTCATCCTGATTTCCATAATGGCTATACTAATTTGCACTTACACCAGCAGTGAATGAGGGTTCCTCTTTCTCTGCATACTGTCTCTAACATTCAGTGTTAGAATTCTTTATGATAGCTATTCTGACTTGGAGGAAGTTTTTACCTCAAAGTAGTTTAAATAATCATTTTCCATATGACTAGGGATATTAAACACTTAGTGACCATTTCTAATTCTTCTGTTGGGAACTGTCTTTTCATTTCATGGCCCATTTGTTAGTTGGCTTTGTGTGTGAGAAAGAGTGATTGTGTGTGTGTGTGTGTGTGTGTGTGTGTGTGTGTTTGTGTGTGTGTGTGTTTGAGATTTAGTATTTGCAGATCATTGTAAATCTCATGTTAACAGCTCCCTGTCTGAAGTAGAACAATGAAAGATTTTTCTTCTATGCTGTGGGCTATCCAACTTCTTACTAGTAGTTATACTGTGCAGAAACTTTTTAATTTCACGTGATTCCATTCACTCATTTTTAGGGCTAATTCTTAGACTAGGGGAGCTCTCTTCAGAATAGTTTTGCCTATATATTGAATTCATTCTCTGTTTTCTTCTAACACAAGTTTTCAAGTTTTAAATAAAGGTGATATAAGTAGAGTTGGTTTTGTACAGGATGAAATATATAGATCATATTTACTCATGTGTCACTGATCAACCAGTTTTAATACTCTTTTTAAAATAGACTTCTGTTGTGGGAATTATTAAAAATGAATCCACCCTGCAAACTCACTTTCCTGTCAGGCCATGTTCTTATGCTAATACTGTTCTGCCTCAATACTAAGTTCCGGCAGGTTTTTGTTATTTTCTCCTGGCAAGCTACAACTCGCTGGCATGCAACTCTTTACACACACCCCAAAATCATTCATCTAAATAGTGCCCAAGACCCAGTAAGTAAAGCATGCTTCTTAAGTACCTAATATCCAATCAGATTTATATAATAATAAAAATCACAATTTACAAGATACCAATACAATAATTTCAAAACCAAATAATAAAGACAATATTCTAACCCAATTTTGTAAAAACCTTTGTTTGGTTGTATAACCTTGTGGGTTCTGGCTCGTCCTCATCATCTGCCTCCATGATCTGACTACCCTCCTCCTGCTCCTCTGACATTTTTCCTCCTCCAACTCTAGCTCCACCTCTCTATTCCTCTGCAATCATAGGCCTGTAACTGCCCTAATGTGATTGGACAGAGAAAATACCGTAGCAGGCTGTTTTTTTTTTTTTAACTGAAAATATTGGACAGGTTGTTCAACCTTATTTGGACATAACTGAGTTGGTTTATTTCTGGGTCGCCTATTCAGTTACACTGGCTGGGTTTTCCCACCAGTTGAAGGCTGCTCTGCCACTAGAGTTTTGTAGTCTAATTTGAAGCCTGGTGGTGCCAGCGTTTCCTTTCTTGTTGGGATTGCTTTGGCTACTCATGGTCTTTTTTCATTTCCTATGGATGACTGAGTTGCTTCTTTTCTAGTTCTATAAAGAAGAGCATGGGACTTTTAATGGGAATTGGGTTGAAAGTATGCATTACTTTTGCTAATATAGTCAGTTGTTATTGTGTTACCTTTGCTATTATGTTATAGGACCACAGATTTATATCAGTTTCCTGACATAGTATCTCACATTCCCTTTTATTTCTATTCATTGTTTAATTGTTACAGACTCTAAATCCAGTGATTCTGTGATGAATTCCACATTAATTTTTATTCTTTTATTTTTTATTTTAAACTATGTAACAACCATTAGCAATACCACAATCTTTTCTACTTCTCTTTATGCTTTTGCTGCCTTCTTAAGTAGCTTAACCAAAATACTCATGCTTGAGAACATACTCAATTCATATACTAGACTTAGTTTTCCATTTTACCAAATTGAAAAACAAATTAAAAAAATTGGGCATGTTCAGCTATTTAACTTGCCTCCAACTCATACCAACTAAGTACCCAGTGTTCCTTAGAATGTCAGGCTTACATGTATCCATGCACACATCTGTACAGACATACAAAATTTTGGTAGTGTCAGATTTATTCTCCTGTTCTCCAAGGGATTAGAAATACTGTAAAGATGTCATATACTCTATATTCTCATTTGCAGAATAGAACTGCTAGTATAAGAATGTAGGCTATGACACTATTACTGAGGCTATCAAGCGCTCAAAAATGGGACCTAGCATGATTGCATTCTGGAAGACCCAACAAGCAGCTGAAAGACTCAGATTTGCACCCAGTATTCTGAGAGTCTCTCACCTCCCAGGTCTCTGGTGCATTCTGGGGGGTCCCCCCAACCTCCTATATCCTAAGGTTGTCACTTTACATTCAATTCATTCTACTGGCCCTTTGGACTTTGAGGTCAAATTACATAATTGCTTTAAAGTGTGATTACCTGACCAGATGCTTGAAAACTACCTGATATGTTTAATATAACCCAATACCAAATCAGGTGCCTCTCTCTCCTCTCTCCCCCACCCCCATCCACTTTACCTATCAGATCCCTCCCTCCCTCCCCACTTGTGATAGCTTTCTTCTCTCTCCCAAGTGGGACTGAGGTATCCTCACTTGGGCACTTTAGCTTGTTGACCTTTTCGAGTTCTGTGAATACCCAAGATACAGTTCACAGAACTCAAAAAGGAATAATATTTTAAAAATTGCACCAGGACATGATTTTATATCTAAAAAACATGCCTATCCTAATATAATAATGTAACAGGATTTCTCATTCACTAGGGAGTCTTTCCAATTAAGTATAATGTAATATTTTATGTTAAAATGGATAATAAACTTCACTTTTAATAGTCTTAAAGTAAAATACATGGCGATAATTCAAACAATTCAGTATATAAAAGAATATTTTCATATTATCTTTAAATATTTTAAGCAACATTCACATGAACAATTTCATTGCCCTTAAATAAAAAAATTATTTTTTCCAGTTGATTGTAACTGTTTTAAATAATTAGAAGTGATCCTCACGGATTGTAAGTAGATCAAACATTTTCTGTACTTTCTCAGTCAGTGAACAATTGCAGCTTACAGTCTGTGTATATGAGCACATAGTCACAGTAAGAGACAGACTTGTATGTGTGTGTGTGTTTTACTTATAATATGAATGCCATCCTGACAGCTAACATAAAGGTAGCTTTATTGTATTAAGTACTTTTGCAGTCATTTTCTTCATTAATTTTCTCATAAAATTTTGACTTATCATTTGCTAATGAGCCTAAGTAGGAGGTGTTGGATGAATATTTGTTGCCCAAGTTAAAAAACATTAAAACTTAGGAATATTACTAGTTTCAACTCTATTTAATAGATTCAATATTTAATTTCTAAATATTTTCTTTATATGCACTTTTTTTTTAAGGCAGGGTAAATTCTTAGATCATCAGTAATTGGAGTTTCTTTTGTATTCTTTTTTCTATATTGCATAGATTTATAGACTTCTTTCTCTCACAGACACAAATTATAATTGCTTTAAAGTGTGATCACCTGACCAGATGCTTGAAAATTACTTGATATGTTTAATATAACTTGTTTAGCTGAATCAATTCAATTTTGAAGCCATATGTTCCCACAATTATTTCACTTAATCCATTTCAAGGTGGCTTCCTCTTTTGCACCTTGCTGATTCATCTCTAGAGTAAGTAATGATCTACATGAAAATTTTAGAAAAATCAAAGAATATATTACACTTGTCTTTTCAGGTCAAGCATCCCCAGAATATTAAGTCATATTTAACTTCTGTATCTTGTCATTTTCTTTCACAGAAAATAAAAGACTTAAAGGTGTGTTCTGATCAAGCCTATAAATTAAAGCTTGCATATTGGATTAGTGTTGAAGGCACAATAAATTCCAATTAAATAAAAAATATGTTCAACTGCATGTTGTCAAGTAATTCATCAAAACTTCCCCTTGACTAATATATGCAAAACCCAAAGTGAACATTTAACAAATATGAGTGCAATCAGGGATGCAATTAACCATTTTAGGTAGAAACTTGAGCAATTCTATTTTCTCACATATACCTCCTAATTTTATTTAAATTGTCTTTTGTTTGTTTCAGTGTGTCTCATTTCAGCGGTTATTTTCCAGATTGCCAAATTTTGTTGTATATATTTTTCTAGAAAAATAATTGGGTTTCAGGATCATGTCATTCTGTCTTGTGTCTTCAAGTCAACTTTCCCCATCTTTGTCTCATTTAAAGCTGGGTATTATGCTTGAAAGAATCAGAAAAACATGGAGAGCCACCAGATATCTCCATTAATTTCATTCTTTCCTCTCTATGTGAGGTTGCTGTAATAGCAGATTATCCATCCTGTTTTTCTATCTCTCTCTCTCTTTTTTTATTACTGCCTGGTGGTTTATAAGATGGCTGCTATTTTTTTCAATTAGCATAGGATATTTCTAGCAAATAATGAGTGTCTTTATAGCATTTTCATCCATGTCTACATGAACTTTTATCATGCTCTCCACTGAACTTTTGAAGCTTCATCCTCACTACTGCCTCCTCGATCCAGCAAATCAGACATATTCTATTTTTATGTCAATTAAAATATGTGTATGAGTGCATGTTAATAGAATAAACTAATAAGGGTCACAATATCATGTTCTCTCAAGTATATTGTAGGCTATGTCCAGAATTATTTCCTATTATAGCTTCTTGTATTAGCTAGTCCCTGTTCTACTTTCACCACACACACACACACACACACACACACACATACACACACACACAGAGAGAGGGAGAGAGAGACAGAGAGAGAGAGAGAGAGAGAGAGAGAGAGAGAGAGAGAGAGAGATACACACCGTTGCACACATAATATTCAGGCGTGAGGTAAAATATGTGGTCTTTGTTTTGATAAGTCTGTCTTATTTTGCTAACTTGATCTATAGCTCCATTCATGTTCTTCTGTATTAGATTTTAGTTCTTCCTTATAGTTGAATAATATCCAATCCTGTATAAACAACACATTTCCCTTATTTTCAAGTGCTCATGGTAGACAATCAGTCGAATTCCATTACCTAGCTATTTTAAATAGTTCTACAGGGAGCATGGGCTGGCAGATGCCTCTGCTATCTTGTGATTTCAGTTTCTTCAAGTGTGTGTGTGTGTGTGTGTGTGTGTGTGTGTGTGTGTGTGTGTGTAATACACACACATATCAGTGATGTAGCTGACTCATATGGTAACCTTCAGTCTTCATTTTTGTTTATTAAATCCTTTATGCTGATCTCCATTTTGCTTACTTCAGTTTACCCTCCATCCAACACTGTGTATCTGTGCCTGTTTAATGCAGCCTTATTCACATTTGTTATTTATGTGAGGATACCGATCATAAGTGTGTTAGTTGGAGTTTCTTTTAAGATTTATTTATTGTTATATGTAAGTACACTGTAGCTGTCTTCAGACATGCTAGAAGAGGGCATCAGATCTCATTATGGATGGTCGTAAGCTACCATGCGGTTGCTGGGATTTGAACTCAGGACCTCTGGAAGAGCAGTCAGTGCTCTTAACCTCTTAGTCATCTCTCAAGCCCAGATAGTTGGAGTTTTAATGGAATTTAGATTTGAATTTTCCTTATAGATAATGGGTCATGGCCTTTCCTATATATATTATTGAGCATTTGCAATTCTTTTGAAAACTATTGTATTCTCTTACTTATTTACAAATTAGATTCTTGATTCTGTTTTCAAATTTTGAATTTTTTTAAAGTTTTTCTATTAATTTATCTATTCTTTCACTTTATGTCATCTATATAGTAACTTTTTGTGAGAGGAATATTTGACAATATCATTCTATTTAATTTTTATACTCTCCTCTATCTGGGAAGAATCCATTTACAATATAGAAGCTTTATAAATTGAGAAGAATAAGGTCCAAATTTTCTTATATGTCTTGAACTACTAGAACCGTATTCTTCTTTTTCCTTTTACATCCCATCCAAACCCTGTTCCCTTCATGTCCCCCTTTCTCCAGAATCCCTCCTTCCACCCCCGTTTGTTTTCTCTTTTGAAAAGAGGGGGGCCTACTTAATATCCCCCCACCCTGGTGCATCAAGTCTCTGCCAGATTAGGCATATACTGTCCTACTAAAGCCTGACAAGACAGCAATGTTGGGAAATGGATACCAAAGTCAGTTTAAAGCTTTAGGGAGAGTCTCTGTTCCATTTCTTGGCTTCTTAAACCCTATGCTTATGATTATATCTTGAAGTGCTTTCTATGTCTTTTCTACTGTTAGTCTCAAAGTTTCTATTATTATCTTAAAGTATTTGATCCAGAAAGTATTGATTTGCAGATATTATTTTTTCTCATATGGGACCCTGGCCTTCTTTAGATGTAAGATTTTCTTTAGCAATAAACTCAAATAATGTAACATTAAGTTTGAGTTATCATTTTATGATTTAAAAATTAACTGGTGTATTTAACTTTTCAAATAAGTTCATTAATTTAAAAATCTTTGTTTTCCAGATTCTGTTCATAGTCTGTATGGTTTAATTACAAAATTTATCTCAAAATAATGATCTTGACTTATGAAGACTGGCCTTGTGTGAAAAAATATCTACTCTAAAATATTCTAATATTACAATGTTTCTAACCAAGTCCACCTAACATGTGAGTTAAAATTTATATATTTTCACATACAGAAGTTTATCATTTGACTCTGCAGATGTGAGGGTATGAGCTCTCAATGTGCATCATTTACTTATTTCCTCATAAATACTCATAATGCTTTTTAATAGGGGAAAGTGCATTCCTCCAGGTTATTCTCTGTTATATCAGAAAGTGAGAAATTATTTTTTGATGCATTGAAATTTACAGAGTAAAATCATTCATTGTAAGATGGCATTCCAATCAATGGCATATACAATGGTAGTTTCATGAGACTATAATGGTGTGAAAAATTCTACCATATTGGCATCATACAGGATATAACAAATTACTTTTATGTTTGTGGTGAAACAGATAATGAGATCTGTCTTTAATACCAGTTGTATAAGTATATAAGACATAAAATACTCAGCCTATCAAAATTTGCAGTGATAAATATTATTGGTAATGAGTAGTGCATCTAGTATATAATGTTTTGAATTGTTATTTTAGAGTAAATTCCTTCTACATATAGAGAAAACTATTAAACAGTATGTCATCACTTGTGCTGAGTGATTAACTGAATATGGTTATACAAATCTCAAACAAAAACCCTGCTTAATATGTCATTTTTCATTAATAAATACATGACTAGATTATAAAATCTCATATAATCTAAAAGTAAAGATATGTTAAATCACATTAAAATTAAATCTTGACAAAATTTATCATATGGAAGCTTATTATTTAGTTAATGAGTTAAGTAGCCCATTTTTAAACCAACTGATTATTAAATTACAATATAAACAGTACCAGACACACTGAACATATGTTATTGAGAGTCTATTTGATTCCTATCATCTAATTATTTCAGCTTTTAAATACAGTACCTTAATTCTTTATGTGGGGTACATTGTTGGCCCTTTGGCTACTTTGTCTGTGGCTAAGCCATACATTTTGTCCCAGAAGCACATATCCCAGATTTCTCTAGCGGTATCAAATTTCTATTATTCACAGAAGTGACTTCCTTGAGAATAAGCTTTGTCCTGGCTGCCTCTCTTGCTTGTTTCTCTTTCTCTAGTGTATTTACAAAGATGACATTCCAAAATAATTATTTGCAATTAAATCTTTGCCTCAGGGTTTGTTTCTCGAGAAACCAAATTAAGATGAGAAAATATATAAAGATAGATGGGTATGTGCACCTTTGATTTTAATTGCTGCTTTCACCATCTTAATAATCATTCTCATTTGATATATTATTCACCAACCCCACCAGCAAGAAAAGTTTCCTGCCAGAAATTTGGCAACAGTTTATATGTAGCAAATTCTTCAGTGGGCTTGTGGTCTTATGTTCTTTTATAGCTATACAAAAATGAGACGCGAAGAGACAAAATAATAGATTTCCATCAACTGATGAATGGATAAAGGACATGCCTTACTTATTCACAGTAGAATTTCATTTAGCTATTTACCCATTAATAATTACATCCTTAGCCAACTCCTGGAAATCATTGCTGTGACTACTACTTCTACACCATTTTCAGGTTTACAGTGTTGAGTAATTGGAATAATTATGTATAAAAACTTTTTTGATATTAAACTAAGTTGTATATTTACTTTACATTCCAATCACAGCTTCCCCTCCCTCATCTCTTCATAGGCCTTCCATCTTACATCCCCACTCCTATCAACACCTCCTCCTCCTCACAAAAGGGTAGGCTCCCATGGATATCAACCCACCTTGGTATATTAAGTTGCAGTAAAACTAAGTGCATCTTTTACTATTGAAGGCAACTCATTTAAGAATAGGTGATTCAAAGGTAGGCAATGTAGTCAGAGACAACCACTGCTCCCACTTTAGGAGCCCCACATGAAGACCTACCTGCACAACTGTTACAAATATGCAAAGGGCCTACATCTGCCCTGTTTGGCAGTTCATTCTCAATTAATCCCAATAGCCCCAGGTTAGTTGATGCTATAGGTCTTCTAATGGTGTTCTGTACCCTTCTGGCACGTTTATTTCTTCCTACATGTCTTCCACAGAGTTCCCCAAGCTCCAATTAATGCTTGGCTGTGGGTCTCCACATCACTTTCCATCAGTTGCTGGGTGAAGCCTCTCTCTGTGGACAGTTAAGCTAGATTTCTGTCTGAAAATATAGCAGAATATCATAAATAGTGTCAGGAGCTCACTCCCATTCATCACATGGATCTCAAGCTGGGACAATCATTGCTTGGCCATTCCTACTAGTTATGCTACATCTTTTAGCCCTGCACACCTTGCAGGTAGAACAAATTTTGTATCTAAGATTTTGTATCTGGGTTAATGTTCTAAACACTCCATTGAAAGCCTTGCCTGGTTATAGTGTATGACCGCTTCAGGCTCCATATGTCACATTGCGAGGAATTTGAGCTAGCATCACCCTCATAGACTCCTGAGAGTTTCCATTTTCCTCATCCCTTCTGTCCCCATCTTTATGTTATCTCCAACTCAGTTTCCGCTGTCCATCCATCCTTTATGTCTAATCAATTTTCCCTTCTCAGTGAGATTCAAGGGTCCACCCTTGGTGACTTCCTTCTTCTTTAGCATCATTAGTTTCGTAGTTTGTACCATGGTTATCCTGTACTTTAAGACTAATATCTTCTCATAAGTGATTATACACCATGTGTGTCTTTCTGAGTCTTATCTCACTTAGGATGTTCTTTTCTAGTTCCGTCCATTTGTCTGCAAATTTTATGATGCCTTTGTTCTAATGGCTGTAATACTTCATTTTATAAATGTACCACATATATTTATCTATTTTTGGATGGGTTTGAGGCACATCTAAGTTGTTTCCAGTTTCTGAATATTACAAATAAAGCTACTATGAACATAGTTGAGCAAGTGTCTTTGTGGTAGGGTGAAGTTTCTTTTGGATATATGTCCAGGAAAGATATAGATGGGTCTTGAGGTAGATCTATTCCCAGTTTTCTGAGAAGCCACCAAATTGATTTTGAAAGTGGTTGTATGAGTTTGCACTCCCACCAGCAATGGAGAAGTGTTTCCCTTGCTCCACATCTTTTCCAGCATGAGCTGTTATTTGAGATTTTGATCTTAGCCATTCGGATATGTTTGAAATAGAATCTCAGAGTTGTTTTGATTTGCATTGTCCAGGTGGCTAAGGACATTATACATTTCTTTAAATGCTTCTTAGCCATTAGAGATTCTTCTTTGGAGAATTCTCTGCTTACATATGCATCCAATTTTAAAATGTTTTATTTGGTTTGTTGATGTCTAATTTCTTGAGTTCTTTATATATTTTGGCTATCAGACATCTGCTGAACATAGAGTTGGTGAAGTTTTATGTTTTTTGTTTATTTTTCCACTCTCTAGGCTGATGTTTTTACCATGTAAGTTTTATGAGGGTCATTAATTAATTGTGCATCTTAGTGCCTGTACCATTCGTGTCCTTTCAGGAAATTTTCTCCCATGAACATACATTCAAGGTTATTTTCCACATTTTCTTTTCTCAAGTTCAGTGTATCTGCTTTTATGTTGAAGTCTTTGATCCACTTGGGCCATTTATTGGAGATGATTTTTTTCTCATTGTATATCTTTGCCTTCTTTGTCAAAAACTAATTGTCTAAAGGTGTGTGTATTTGCCTCTGGTTCTTCGATTCATTCTCAATTTTTGTCATCTAGCTTTCGAGATCAAACCATATTGCTGTTCAAGCATTAGTCTCTTATTTTGTTTTAAGGTCCTGAGTAGTGCCTTTTTATATGAATCTAAATCATGTGAATCTAAATCATCAATGAATCACCGTTGTTTATCCATTTAATGTTGAGCGACATTTGTGTACAGAATTCTCTGGATTTAAGTACTCATTTCTCTAAGACGTACAGTTGATGTGTGTCTGCTCAATGTCAGTCTATGTTTGGATTTAACTAGCTAACTTGTTTTCAAGTTTGCTAGCTCTTTATAATTATTACAGGCAATGTGTATAATATAAGGTGGTTTCTTTGTACCTTCAGTTTCCTGGAGAAACGGAGCGAAATGCCTTTCTCACTAACATCAAAAATCACATGCTCACTTTTGAATGGTGGCTCTCAAACTATCTTAGTATGCACAAAATCTCTCTTAGCATCTAAGATGCAGATGCCCTGATTTTTATTAATGGTAATAGCTATAGTTTGTTGTGTCTGTAATGGTCCAAGTTGGCTCTAGGCTATTCAGTTCCCGCAGCAACTCTGTGAAGTAGGGTATTATCATTTTAATGATAAGACAACATTGAAGCCTCAGAGTGATTTAATAACTTTCTGATGACCACATACATAATTAAGGGGTGTCGGGGCTTCAGCTGCAGTTTGGATTCAAAACCAGAGTATTTTATTGAGCTCCAGAAAATGTAAAAGAAGCTAAATGCTTCTCTACATGATCATAAGTTGACAATTGTGCAGGTTGAGGAGCTGAGGCTGGACATGGAGGTATGATAGTAACTGACTTACTCAGACAAAATCTTTCTGCTCAGAGTCAAGTTTTAAATGGTGATAGCTAATTTGTAAGGTTATTGGAAACCTAAACTCTTTTAAGCTGCTTTGTAAGGTAGGAGTTACAATACAATATTTTGGATAAAATGACAGTTATTTAAAAGACATGTCCTATTATTAAAAAAGCTTTGTTATTTTGATATTAGAAGCTTACAAAATGATTCTAATAAAGATGTTTAAAAGTAGCTTATTACTCTGAAGAGAAGGCTTACACGGTAAAGAGGCTTGCTATGCAAGAATGAAACCTATGTCTGAATCCCCCCAAAACATGTAAAAATAAGACATGCATTCAGCTTGTTTGAAATTCTAGGATTTTTGAGAGAGACAGGACACTCTGACAGAAGAGCCAGGTAGCCTAGTATATGCAACAGAGCACCAAACACAAAAGGGACTCTGCTCTAACAAAGAAGAGGAAGCATAGTATCCCCTGAGGTTGTTCTCTACCATTTACATATGACTCATTAGGTTTACACTTGTATACACAAAGACCCAGCCCTCCCCAAACATGTACATGTTCACATGCATGCGCGCGCGCGCGCGCACACACACACACACACACACACACACACACACACACACACACACGCACACACACACGCACACACACACCACAGGAACTTATATATCATCCATGTGTACACACACATTTATTCATAAAAAATAGGACAAAAAGTAACTTGTACATGCTTCTCTCTACTTTAAACTGTAAATATTTTGCCTTACATCAAGTAAGTTAACTTCCTAAGCAAGTATTCCTGTGAGCCCCAGGTAAAGCCATAATCTCATTCAGCATAAACATTTCCAGAGAAAATAATTGCGTTTTCCAATGATTCTTATAGACCAAGAAATGATGTTACATGTTTGCTCAATATAACAAGCTAGCCACTTAAATATCCTTGTAAACATTTGATGTAGAGAATGATGCTGAATTTGTACTCATCATTTGCTAACAAGTGACCATCCATCTTCAATCTTCTTAGTAGAATGAGCTTCCAGATTGTTGTTTATTTATAATATTAAAACATTTTTCCATGGCAACTGGAGACTCATTAATTTTTTTTCTCTTCTAACCTTAAGAACTGTATAGTCCAAAATAACACACAGGATCAATATTTAATGAAGACACACTCTTAAGTTACCTAGGCTGAAGCCCTAGGTGCATGTCTTCACACACAATCAGAAGACATTTTGCAAATATATTATTCAAAAAATATACAAGTGATAAATTTCTTTCCTAATTCCCTCCCATCTAGATAAAACACTGGTAATGTGTCAAGTCTCTTCTAAATGCTATGAGTTGAATTGACTTTAAAAGTTCACTAGCTTTTATGTGAGATTTTAGAGTTTAGATGTTCCCATTTGTTGGGAACAGGAAGAATTCTGACACTTACTAATTTAATTAGCTAAGGAAGTTGTGTAGACTATTAACCAAGGTCCAGTGAGTCTGACCTCAACTGTGAGGAATTGGCTCATAGCCCTGAGAACCAAGTTTGGACATGTTTTGGCTTCTGGACACGAAACTCACGTCAATCTTACAGATCATTCTTTTCTGTTTGATTTTTTTGTTTGTTTGTTTTTTGAGACAGGGTTTCTCTGTGTAGCCTTGGCTGTCCTGGAACTCACTCTATAGACCAGGCTGGCCAGAAATCTACATGCCTCTGCCTCCCAAGTGCTGGGATTAAAGGCATATGCTACCACTGCCCGGCTCTGTTTGATTTTTAATGTGTGCATAACTTCTTCCTGTCTCAGAAAAATCATTCAAGATATTATCTGTGCCTAAAATGTTCTTGGCAAAACTTCAGTGGTCCCTACTCATTATATGGCTTGGGATTTGGCTCCAATCTGATTCCTCAGATTGCAATTCCACATAAATATTCTACTTCCACATATACCCATAGGCATTGTTCAAAATATAGATACAAAACTTGATATGAAGTTGCATTACTATGTGAACACTCAACATCAAGATTAGACTAGAAAACCTGTAAGGGAGCATTCTTTCCTACGTGAGTATTTGATGGCTAGTCTCCTGCCAGCCGCAGAGGGCTTAATACACTTGTATTATGTAACTCATCTGCTTTATAAATACATGCTCTGCTATCTCACTGGAACAATCTGAAAAGGTCACTGTTAAGCAAACCTTTGGTTTAAGATAGAATTAAGGTCATAGCCAGTCAGGTATAAAAATTGGGTTGAACGAATTATCTTGGAATAAGATTGTTCTATGGATCTTTATAGTTCAGAAATATTGGTTATAAATCCTATTTGCATTTAGATTAGAGTAATGTCATAATTATTAATGTAATTATTTGGTTAAATTTCAGATGCAATGCTCAACAGATAGAATCTCTGAGCATGTGCAGATGTGCATGGTACAATCCACTGCAAAACTTTCTACAAAAATGGGACAAATTCAACTGATACTTGATTTACACTGTTTCATTCTAGCAGAAGGCATGAGACTTATAACTGAGACACAATAAAAGTAATAACAATTTTGTTTTTGAAATGATGATGTAATTTATTGGGAGAAAGTTAAATCACATTTAAATTCATAGGATGGTATAATGCCAAAACAGGTGTTTGAATGTAACTGAAAGCCAAATTTGAAGATAGTAATGATCGTTTGTGGATCATGAAGATTTGTGGATTCTGAAATATGAGAGAGCATAGGTAATTTTGGAGGGTAATAGGTTATGTGACAGAAGCCACTTGTACAAAGACAGATATGAATCACACAGGCTCTATCATAAGACATCCATAAGGAGTCAAGCTCTAGAATCTAAGAATACTACTGCCTAGAGCTGAGGAGGTTAGCAAATGGAGACATACTTACCATAGGCCACAGGTTCTCTTTAAGCAGAATGAGTGAGTTTAGGAGACCAACTATACAGTAATCAGGCAGTAGCTGACAACATTAAGGAAAGAGAATTTTCTAAGTAGAGGGAGATCTTGAGTGTTCCCAATGCACAAGGGGAATAAAAAAGCTAATGATAGAAGACAGTAAATATCTGTACCTTAAGGATATTTAATCTCTAATGGTCATATCTACTTCAATGAAACTGGCAGAAGGTAAAAATATAAAATTAAAAAAAGAAAGGAATTAGACATTTTATTTAGTTAATGAAGTATTTGTACTATTTATAAAATTTCAACATTACTGTGATTTGCCACAGATAATAGCATGCAGTCATACTATATTTGACTTTTAAAGATGTTCTACATTAAACAAGAAGAACACTGTTTTGTTATTATTCACACCTTTCCTAAATTAAAAATAAACATTTGTAGTTAATATTTTATTTCAAATTTAATCTAAATATCTGCACTTAAAATCTACCATCGGATATTATTTGTCTTGGACTCAGCCATCCAAAACTAATAAGTGTTAATAGATATAACTAGAAATTCTAAACTTCATCATAGAAAATTGAAAATCTTATAACTTAAAGGGGTAAGGAGGCATGGAATGTGGCACAGTCAGAGGATAGACAGGAAGGGGAATAAAATCCAGAATAGAAAAATAAATGAAGACAAAAATATATTTAAAATAGTTCTAAGCACTTAATACCACAAGCAAAAGAGATGTTCAAATGACTGCAAATAAGTTATGAATTTTTGATGTCACACCTTCAGAATATTTCTCTAACACTCTAAATAGCTTAGAAAGTTAAGGTTATGCAATGAACCTTAATGAACATTTTCCAAAATACATTATTGCATACAAAAACATCTGTTTATGCTTTCAATGTGTACCCTAGACTCAGTTATATCTGGGGAACATTTAAAGTTATCTTATGATAACCATATGATTACATAAAAATATTTAGTATTGTCAAATTATTATTATTTAGTTTAACATTTATTCAAATATCCCTCACTGGTCTGCAAAATAGCTCAAAAGTTACTGGTGCCTGTCCCAAAACCTGAGTTAGATCCCTAGGACACACGCGATGAAAACAGAAAGCCAATTCCTACGAGTTGTTTTCTAGACTCCTTCTGTCCATAGATGACACATGTGCACACACACATGCACATCTATGCAATCTTTATAAGGTGCATTTTAAAAGTTAAAAAAAAGAGAAAACTATTGCTTCCCAGCACAAACAATACCATTTTCATTATAGTAAAGGGTAATTCAAAATAGTTACATTTCTATGTTTTATAAGATGTTTTAAAACAATGTGTATGTATTTGTATTTGAGACAGAGTCCCACTATGTGTTTCAAGTTTGTTTAAAACTTGCCATGTTATCCAGGATGGCTTCGGACATGTATAACCTTCTTGTGACAGCCTCTCAAGTGCTAAGACTATCATGGCGAACCATGTTCATTCTTATATGGCCATAAGCTTTACAAATATCAAATGACTGACCCAAACTTGAATAAATGTTTATAATCTGATGATTTATATAGATTTATGTAATCAACAATAAATATATATAAGTAAAGATATAAATAAATATATAAAATAAATATATATAAATATTTTATAAATAATGACATTGGGAAGTTTTTGTTGTAAGTAGACATGGGCAACATGGTGTTCATGTAAACCACACTATGAGATCACAAAGAAGCAGCTCACAGTGAAACCACCTACCTCCAAAAGCATTGGCTAGAGCATTTCAACTGAAAACCAGCCATTTCTCAAGTGAACATCTGTGGTGTTTGTTGCAAGATGAGCTCTATAAAATAGTTTTTTATTTATTTATTTATTTATTTATTTATTTATTCATTTATTTTTTGTAAAACTCACTGGTTATTGTATGAACTATCTCATTATCTAAAGAGAACTGCTCAGAGACAGTTTCAAAATCATGATGAATATCTCAGTGATGTTCAAGAAAGACCAAAGGTCTACGCTTCAGTAACTCTCAAAATGCAGCATCCCATGCCTCAGTCTCCCAAATTCTACCTTAGGGATAGAAGATCTCCTAAGTCAAGCTAGAGAGACTAGTCTGCATTAAGCAGGCAGGCAATCAGCAGCCCATTTGTGGTTTCTGTTGCTTTTGCCTTGGTATGATTCTGTCACTCTGTCACTCTTGCTATGATTCTGTCACTCTGTCACTCTTGCTATGATTCTGTCACTCTGTCACTCTTGCTATGATTCTGTCACTCTGAATTTATCGACAGTTAGTTTAAGAGGAGAGCCTGGCAGTTTTACCTTTAGAAAGTAAGGGAGGAAAAAAAAAACACTTTAGAAAACTCAAAGAATGGGGAGGGGGAAAAGGGAGAGAAGAAAAAAAAACTCAAGGAAGGGTTTTACACATTAAGGGTGTTAAATTAAAACTGTGCCCTAAGAGATATAAGAAGAGGGATTTAGACAATGAAGCCAAGTGGATATTTTATGAAATTTGAATCAACTCCCTACAATAAGTGAGCAACTACCAGTAGCTTAAGAATTAGACTTTTCATGTTGACAATGGCTGGCCCTTGCTCATTTCAACAGCCATCTCCTAAGAATTGACTGGCTCTGTTTGTTTTGTGAAGATTTCCTGTGTGTTATCCCAGTTAAGCTTGATAGCTTGTTAACAAAGTGTTCCTGCCCAGGGGCACCTCAGAGACATTTCACACTGTACTGAACAGCAATGTAAAAGCTGTAAGCTTAGACAGAAAACAGTCCTTTTATCAAACCTTCTTGGGCTATCTACTTTCACTGTATATTTGCAAACCAAATTTACGATGCGTCAGGTGTCCTGTTCACATCTTAGATTTCAGGACAATGCAGTTAGTGAGATGCAGGTAACAGCATGAATGATGTTTGCCTCTAAGAATAATTTTGTTGTAATTAACATGAACTCTGGGAACATCCTGTCACTTTGTCAATAGACTGACAAATCAAAATTATCATGTAATACAATATACAAAGTTTGTTGGAGACAGTTTCCAGGTATGGATTGTTTGAAAGAAAAAGTTTACTCTTTCACCCTACTTTAGAGAACAAAATATTTCTAGGTTTTTGGTTTGTTTCACATTTTTTAAACTTTAAACTTTAAAATCAGAACATACCTAGAGGTCATAGTTAATTATTTTGATTTATTTTAAGTGATATCTTCGATGTTTTTTTGGTGCATATGCCTAATAACTAAATAGTTAATGGGGATTCATGATGCACATGCAGACTCTCAGAGACAGTATTCTGTGAACAACTACTCCATTCTTCAAATGTAGTTCCTCATGTGTTATCAGTTAAGAAGTCTACATGGAGCTTTATGACACTAAAGAGAATAAAGAATTTGGCAATGAAACTGCTGATTACTTGAGGCAGAATCAGAGTTCATAAATAGCCAGATTTAAGATTTGTTTTGTAAACAGTATATTTAATAGTCAACAACAAAACCACAAAGGCTTACAAACCATTTCCAAAACCACAGAGCATTTTTAATGGAAGGAAAAGCAGGAGGTGAATTTCAAAGTGAAGGAATGCACATAAACTCATATATGGACATGGTAATGGTCATATGAGATTCTAGTGACATCAGGGCCATACAAAGACAGTATTTTTATTTATAAAATGAAATCCACATCACTTAACCAGAGCACCATTGTGTATTCTGTCACCTTAAGCATCCCGAGCATCATGAACATAAGCTGTGTCTGTAATATGTGAAACAAGTCAGGCCCCAATCACATCAGTAGGACATGTCGTTGTTGAGTGACTCAATTACATTTCAAGGTTCTTCCTCCCAAGTTCATGCTTCAAGCCTGTGGAAAACCAAGTAAACATATAAAACTGATTTAAGAGGATTTTTATACTACTGCAAAGAAAAACATGATTTAAAAGTACCATATACAGCATAAAGGTAGAGAAAACTTGTCTTTAGTCTTGTTTGTGTATTTTATGTATATGAGTGCTTTGTCTGCAGTATAGTTACACAACAGAAAAGGATATCTGATAATTAGAGATGGTTGTAAGGCACCATGTAAGGTGCTGGGAACTGAAGGCCTGTAAAAGACTGTAGGGAACAGCAAGTCCCCTTAACCACTGAGCCATCTCTCCAGCCCTGGGGTTTGATTTTAATTAAATGTATTAAGCTTATTATTCATCCATCTATCCATCCATCCATCCATCCATCCATCCATCCATTCATTCAGTATTTTCCTTCAAGTACTGAAGATTTAATCTAGTTTTTGATCTGAAAATCCCATTTCAAGGAACTTTTAAATTGGGGCCCATTGTATATCACATGCTTTTTAAAACTAGTATAATGAGACTCACTTTGAAATCTTCATGTAATTTCTCCCTGACGGTGACAGCCAATGTTACTGAAAGACTGTGCATGCTGAGGACATGACTTAGCCTGCTCCCGAACAGTTTCATCCCAGCAACCAGCATCTGTCTTAGACTTTCATGCTTCTTAGTAATTGTCTAAGCAGCTTCGCCTCATCCCTAATCTCTGATAACCACTAATCTGTTCTTCATTTCCTGTGTTTCTTCATGCTACTCCTTTGCTGGATGAATCATGTTCAAATATTTTCTCCTATAATTCTTCCAACTCTAGTTGTGTGAGTCTAAAGTTACAAAGTAAGCCACCTTTGTATTGGGCTTTTTACTAGACTAGATTTCCCTGGATAATCCAAGTTGTTTTATGTGTCAGTAGTTGATTCCTTATTAATTATTTGTAGCTAATGATACATGTATATATCATAGCTTATCCATTTTTCATTTGAAAAGCATTTAGTTTATTTCCATGTGAGGCTTTTAAGAATGAAAATGAGACTAGTATTAACACATAGTTAATACTATGTGTTAAAAAAAATGGTCAGTTCTCTAAATCTCTAGCATGAAAATGCTAGATCACATTGTTCTTAAAAACATCTAATTGCAAATATTACTATTTGTCCAAATGGCTGTAGAATTGTGTTTTCATAAGAAACATATGAACACCACCATCACTGGCATTTTTTCTAGCATGTAATGTTGTGAGTGGTTTGAATTGTACTTCTCCAATTACTAAAGATACTACCTATTTTCTTTTACATGTTTGTTTGTTATCCTAATCTGTTTGTTATAGTCTCTTACCTAATTTTTTTATTTAGTTTTAGAATTTATTGATTGATTGATGGATGGATGGATTTTTAGACAGTATCTTATAATGTAGCCCTGTCTATCCTGGAACTTCCTATGTGGATCAAGCTGACCTAGAACTCACGGAGATCCCTCTACATTTGACTTTAGAGTGCTGGGATTAAACACATGTGCTACCTTACTCTACCTATGCATTCTTGACAGCAGTTCTTTGTTGGTTGAATCATGTTCTAGTTAATATTGCTGTGATGGAGATGTCTATTCTCTGCTCTATAAGTAGTACAAGGGTAACTGCATTTTTTAACCTTATAATGGTGGCATGTATTATAGAGCAAAGGTTTTGACCTGGAGGAAGTCTGCTTGCTTGCTTTTTTTAGACTATACTTTCAAATTCAAATAAATCTTATGCCTGGACCCATAAATAATTTTTTATCACTTTTATAATTATTATATTTTAATTGTGATATTCCCTTTGGACTAAGTTTTATTTAAAATTTTAGTATGCTATCAAATTTAAATGGCTTGTTATTGTCTATATTTGTCCTTTTTTTCCTAGTACTAACCAGCAAAGAACTACCCTTTTTCCATTGAACTGCTTGGTCAAAAATTAGTTTAGCATGGTTGTTTCTATTTCTTTAATTGTTTTCTATTCTCTTTCATCACATCCCATGTCCAAAACTCTGATAATCTTATAAATCTTGATTCATGTAAAAATACAGTAGGACTAAATTTTGGACATATTTTTCTTTCTTCATTCTTGTTATTTTTCAAAGTTTATCTACTTTAAGTTCTGTGTTCTTCCAGGCAAATTTTACAGCTGGTTTCTGACCTATATAACAAAAAACAGTGGGAAAAATAAAACACAATCTTGTATGAATCTACCATCTTATCATGTGAACTTTTAAGTGAATGCCTCATTTGTATGTGAATCCACTTTTCTCCTGGAAATTTCCATCACAACAAAGACACCATCAATAGAGTTAAAGATGAAAAGCATGCTAATCTTCCAAAAATAGTATGCAGAGGCTTCACTTTTTTAGAAACCATAAAATTATAGTGTTCTTCATCTAAGGTACTAATTGACTATTGTGTGCCTGCTTCCAATTAAGTATTTAAACTTTTCATAGAATTCTTCTGAAGGCATACCAAATTGCATCAACATTAAGTATGTCAAGCTCATCCATATTCTGGCTTGTATTTTTCATACTGACCATTCCAGCTTGGTGAAGTATAATGTTGTCAAGTTTCCTTACTCTGGAATCTGAAATTATTTTGAACACCACCTTTATGCAGTCAATTAGGTGATGACCTTTATACTCTTATCTCTTTATTCCCTGACATTCTGGAATAATTGGAAAGGAAAATCTTAATTGCATAAATTAAATGTGGAGTTTTGGCCAAAAGTTGCTGATGTAATTCTCATGAACATAGACAAAGTAAAGTGACTCTCATAGGATACAAGTTAGTTACAAAACAATACAAAATAACCTTTAACCATCATGGATGATTTGATTTTAGGGAAGTCTTACAGTTAAGGTATCTTTCAGAACCTTTGATTGTCAACTCCACTGTTAGGTTAGGGGGCTATTTCTAGATTTCTGCTACATGCAAATTGCCCTGGGCAAAATAAATGTTACATCCTTAGCAGATGCTTATCACAGTTTATAAATTACTTCCTCTAAATTTTTTTTATAATTTTTTGTAAGAGGAAAGGTTATGTGTAGGTTATGTGTACGGTTTTGGAAAAATTCTCAAAAGAGATTTTTTTTTTTTTACTAGAGACCCTTAAAGATGAAAACTCTTGGTGTTAACTCTTTAAGTTGGTGTTCAAAATAAGTATCTAAATGCAAAGAAGTAGGTAGGACACATTTATTCACTGAGTTCTGATCATCTTCATCAACTGAGAATCACTTCTATCCATTACCATGTTACTCAATCATTTTTTATTTTTATTTTAAAAATATTTTATTGTTTTTAGTTCAGTGTACAAAACATATGTATATATGTATGCATGCATGCACATATATGTGTATACACACACACACACACACACACACACACACACACACACCTATGACCATAGGTACCTGTGGAGGCCAGAGGTACTAGATTATCTTGTTGACACTGCACATATAGGTTATTCGATCTATCTGATATGGGTACTAGGCATTGAGCTTTGGACCTCGGTGCTAGCAGCAGTGCATAATCTTAACTGCTAATTTACCTCCTCAACCACTATTTTTTTAAAATTGAGATACAGTTACATTGAATTATAAGATACAGTATGATTTTTCTATACACTATATATTGGTATATCCAATATAGAGTCATATTCAGGATTAAATGCACATACATGTAAAAATATAATTGAGCTATATGTGACCCTAGTATTATATTCTGGTTTAGTTTATTGGTGATATAGCTTCTATAACAATATGTTCATTGTATTGTTTAATTCATCCAACTTGTCGTATGAGTGTATTTTTTAAAGCTTGCATCCAGATTAGAATATCTCCTGTATACATGAGGTGGGATCTGAATATAAGATAAAGAATATGAAATTTTAATACTCTCTAAAAAACATTCAAAAGAACTGAGTTCTATTTCCAAAATGTATGAAACCAACTTGATTTTTTCTTTAAATTTGAAAAAAAGCATGATAGAATTGACACACTTTTAGTTCACAAGTGGTGTATTTCTGAATTCCAAAGCCATTTTGATTATCTCATCCGATAGGCTACTTGAATCAACATTTGTACAGAGTTAATATGACAGAATTCCCCCTGAAGGAGAATTAGATCTATGGATGGTTAGAAATAGATTATATATCCCACCCCCACAGTAAAGCTTTATTAGACATCCTGAAAGGAACGTGGGTACATGTGGGAAAATAACATTTCCAGTCCACATTCAATACTGATCCATCAAATCTGTTCACCTGCTATCTGCACAAGTCAGCACTAGATGTTGGAGGAGCAGACTGGAACATTCCTAAACACCACTATGCTACCAGTTAACAGTGCAAAGCTCTGCTGGAGGGAACAATTCTCCTTTCTTACTCCAGACACTGATCAGACACTAGGCAATATTAACTTAAGGACATTTTTTTTGTTTAGTAGGCATGGCTAGGAAAGCAGGGATCAGCTGTCCCCAACTCTTCTCACAAATGAGCTGTGAAGACTGAGTATGCTCTTGTTTTTGTATATTTCAGTAACAAGCAGGTCTTACAGAGCAGTCTAAGAAATTTTAGGTATTTATCCTGGAAACCATTTCCTTCTGCTCTAACTGTCCTGATTGGGGGAATTTCAGCTTTTCAAAAGAAAAGAATGTAATGTAACTTCATGTTCAGAGGAATGAATAAATGCAGTGTTTTCTTTCTTTCTTCTTCTTTTTTTAAAATTAGAAATGCTATTTGCATTTTTACAATGGGAAAAACAGGGCTTTCACAGAAATGATGGCAGGAGAAGCTGTGCCCCCGGCCAAGGGTGCCTGTTTTGGCTTCTCTGGGGTTGAAAGCCACTCAGAGGATGAACAGGCAACTTCATGGGAGATGGAGAGCCAAGTGCTGCAAGGCCTAAATCAAATGAAGATCTAGTTAAGTGCCTAATGAAGCTCTCAAGCAGATGCGTACAGTTTCAATATGCTAATAACCACAGTATAAGATTATTAGGTACAGAGTACAACATAAAATCATATTAAGACGTAATACCAGAAACGGAAAATGGACACAAGTAAAATAAAGGTTTTTACAAATGCTTTTGGATTGGATTTCTGTTCAGACACCAGCATATGCATATTGTGAATGGCTTCGTTCACAAATTATATTCAAAGGTCATCTTCACTGAAATTGAATTAAAAAGAAATCTCTCTTTGAAGACTTATTATTGTAACTCAAGGGAAATTTAAAGTCCTTACAGTGTCCGTGTGTTAGCCAATGTTAAACCTGAGTCTGTGAAGATGCAGTGATCATCTTTTAAAAGGTTTCCACCTAGTGGCAACGTTCTTACGAGCATGAACTAAGATACCTATGCTTAGAACCCAGCAGGCACTAACCCTGGGCGAAGATCTTAATCTTAGTTTCCCCCAGGCCAATGAGTGCATTAAGTAATGGAGGAGGAAGATAGGAGTAACTGTCTAAGGTCTCAGAGCAAGGTACCTGTCCTCCAGGATAACTGACATCGCTGCCTAAACATGTGTTACACATGACTTAGATCTATGAACATTTCAAGCAGTATGTGGTTTTTTAGGCTTCTGAGAAAAATGTAGCATTGAAAGCAGTGACCCTGTTTTTTAATTTTATTGGTTATTCTATTTATTTGTATTTCAAATATTCTTCCCATTCCCAGTTAAATCCCCTATCGCCTCCCCGTCCCTCTGCTTCTATACCGATGCTTCCCCACTCACCTACCCCTACCATCCTTAGCACCCTTGCATTCCCTTAAGCTGGTTCATCGACCCTCCTCAGGACCAAGAGGCTCCTCTCCCCTTGATGCCAGATAAGGTAATCCTCTGCTACATATGAGCTGGAGCCACGGGTTCCTCCATGTGTACTCTTTGGTTAGTGGTTTAGTCCTTGGAGGACTTAGGGGAACCTGGTTCACTGCTCTTGTTCTTCCTGAAGGTTAGTAGTGATTTTTTTTTTTAAGATCGAAAATATTTTTTCACGTGGCATTAATTGTTTATTCATAATGAAGAATATAATCTTGCAAATGAGTGAAAAGTTCTGAATCACTAAGCACACAAATGGTGGCAATAACCCCCTTTAGACCTGCACTGTATCTTCTGTTTGATGGTGAGGTTGATATTAAATCTGGGGATTGTACTAGCTGCTTCTGACCAATATGGATTTATCTTCATTTTACTTATTTTATTTTACACATATGCATGTTTTACCTACCCATAAGTATGTTCACCCATGTATGCCTGTTTACTGTGAAGAAGATGCTGATAGATTTCCCAGAATTGAATTTATAAGAAGCAGTGATGCAGTGTGGAGATGCTGGGATCAAACTCAAGTTCTCTAAAAGGGCAGCCCTTAAACTTAATCACTGAGATAGCTTTCCAGCCTCAATCTTAGTGTATTTAATCACCAAGATGATCAATTGATTTCTAACCAATTCTATTTAATAATGAATAATTCCAGTTATGTAATTCCATTCCACACTAGGAGGTGTACATCTATTTGTGCTATTTTACCAAAATGAAAGATACCATGTTTTCTGATCTCTAAATAACTGTGCTGTGCTGAGACAGTCACTATCTAGTAGGTAAAGAATTAATCCTGTCTTTAGTGGGTCTCCACCCATACTCCAGGGTGATACAATGGCTTTCCTGTTTGTTTGTTTGTTTGTTTGTTATGGAAGGTAAATTTCCCAGACACTGTGGATTTGGACAGGAACAGATTTTGGGAGAAGACATTATTCTATATCAAAGACTAGAGTCTCTTATATTTTCCCTTAGAATCCCTTTGTCTTTATTTTTCAGAAAATTTTATGTTTCCCATGTAAACTCTTATTGATAGTGAAACAGTAAATATTGTTAAGCAGTTATGTGGTATGCATGGCATTTTCCACTTGTTGAAGATGAAAGCCAATTTATGCACTAATGAGATGGATATGTTTGCTTATCTTTATAAAAACATTAAATCTTGGCAGAATGTTTGAAACTGTGTGATACAGATCATACGCAGGGTTTTTTAGAATTGATCAATATTTTGATTTTGTAATTGACAATCCTGACAACACTACTCTTCATTATAACCAAAACTGTAGAAACATCTTTAAGACAATTCAGAAATTGTTGATAAGTTCATCCTGATTCCAAATTTGTTAAAGCATTTTTTTTTATAAAATTCAAGTACACAACTCAATAGCAATTTTTAAACTCAAACATTATAGCTAAATGAAATCCAAAAATATACTAATTTTATAATAACATGAAAAATAATAATAACTTTTTTTCTTTGAAGAAATATATTTCCATACAGACAGATATTGGGCAACCAGATAACTCTGTAGGTAAAGATTCTCCCTGCAGGGGCTGGTGCCCTTAGTTACATCCAAGAAATCACAAATTGGAAGGAGAAATGACATTCTTGCAAGTTGAACTTTGACATTCACAAAGACTTTATATACACAACTCCTCTCTACATACACATTAAGTAAGCTAATGACAAATAAGTGTAAAAAAGGTAATGAATAGAAACTCTGTATGTCCAGTAAAACAGTACAATTTATAGTATTCAGTAATGCCAAGTGCAAGTCAAGAACTTTCAGAAAGTGTTCTTTGTTTTGTGGGAGATGATAGCCTGTGCATACACGGTACCAAGTAGGCATCTGTGTATTCTCAGAACCAAGGATGCAGAGAAGCAGCACACTGCAGCATAGGTGAGAACTCTAAGAGGCACCAGTGTTTCATTAGTGTTTGATTTTGGATCACTATATGGTTGTTACAGAAAACATTTACTGTTGCCAATATTTTTACTGAGTTATTTCTTAAGGTTCATCACTGAAGATCTTTGAAATATCTTTGTGGGAATAGGAAATTGCCAAAACAAAGGCAATTCATTTTTCAATTGGAGAATCTGAAAGTACCCTATGTAGTAATATTCATTCTGTGGATACAGCTATGGAAGGGTAATTCAATTCAGGTGCTTGTGGAAATACCCACATTGTATTTTTACTATCATGTTTGTGTTTTTATGTATGATTATGTGTTTATGTTGTGGGAGCTTAGTTGATGTATGAGTGGAAGCCAAAGGACAGCTTTGAAAAGGAGCCTATATCTTTTGAGGCAGTGTTTCTCACTAGCCTGTTGCTTCTGGCACTGACTGATAAGAATTATGCTAGTCTGACAGTAAGCTCCAAATTTCAACTTGTCTCTCTCCCCAGAATTGTTATAGACTATAGTTGTGTGCCTTCCTGCAGGTCTTGTTCATGTGGATTTATAGAGTCCAAATTCAGGACTTTGAACTTACAGGGAAGTGATTTACCAAATAAGCCATTCCTCCTGGCTTGTATTGTATTACTGAGTATCTATTAAGTACTATAAAATAGTATGAACTTTTACTCTTAATTATTTAAAATATATCCACGTATGAGTGGGCAGGATGACAAGTTTGTGTCTAGAGTTGAGGTTTCAATGTTTGTATTTACATGGTAAATGTAAGTTTTGTTGTTGTATGTGTATGTTCCTTTGATCAACACATCAGGTTTACACTTTAATACTAATTTTAAAGACAGATAAGCCAAAAAAGAATTATTTATAATTTTACTTATCTTTTGGTGTAAGTGCATTTGGGACATAGGGAACATGTTTTAAAAATTTCAGTTAGTTTCCAAAATAACATGGTGTTATGGTATGTGAGTATATAATAATTCCTCTTGTAATCTAATCCAGGAAAATATCCTATGGATTCTGTCATAGTCTTTTCTAGGAAAAGATTAATAATAACATACATTAAAATATGTCAGTCTATGAATTTTGGTAAACTGTAGCTGTTTTACCAGTAAGATCTAGAATTCCTTTGCATTGACACTCTACAGTGGAAATCTTATGAGGACACCTAATATCTATGATTGTAGAAATTTCTTTCCAACATTAACTGGAAACATAACCCTCAATTAGTGTCTGTCATCAAAGTAAGAGGCAATGCAAGTTTTCACACTTCAGTTCTCAGCTCAGTGCTTTAGCTGTTCCTTATTAGGGATATTTAGTACATCAGAAAACTCATGATTAGTTCTTTGGTCAATTTGCTAGGCTCAAGGGTTAGTTTGATTAGTTAACAATGAGCAAGTAATTGATATAGGTTATATTCATTTAAGGAATATTGTTTACATCTAAAAAGAAAACTATAAATCTAAGATAGAAGTATTATAATTTGCTGTCACATAGTCTGTATTCATATTAGTACCTAAAGGTATGTGTGAATTTACATTGTATTTTAAATCATATAAAACTGTGAACATGGCTACTATATAATTCATGCTAAATTGCCAAATTTTACATTGGAAAACGTATTTCTTATAAATTATTATCTCTCTACCTAGATAATCTATTAATTACCTATCAAAACCTAGATAGCGCATATCCTCTTAATGCAAAAATCAACAAAATATTATTATTATTATTATTATTATTATTATTATTATTATTATTTTGGTTTTTCGAGACAGGGTTTCTCGGTGTAACCGTGGTTGTCCTGGAACTCACTCTGTAGACCAGGCTGGCCTCAAACTCAGAAATCTGCCTGCCTCTGCCTCCCAAGTGCTGGGATTAAAGGCGTGAGCCACCACCGCCTGGCAAAATCTTATTTTTTTATATTTAAAGATTTACTTTAATACTTTTAATTATGTGTAGGTGTATTGCAAATGGCTATGTGTACTTGAATACAAAAAGCTTATTCTTTAGACTTTATATAATATATTAATTAAAGAGAATAATATTAAAACTTTATTAATTACATATATTTACAACAACCTACAAGTCTTTAAAGGACAGCAATTAACCTTTTCTTTTAAATTGTCCACCTTCAAAATTCCATCCATCTACACAAAGCCTGTCTTATGTTATTCATAAACTATACATAGCCTGATGATCTCTTTCAAATGATTTATCTATAATACTCAGTGTCATAGGGAAACAACCCATTGAACACAAAAGGCAGAAGCTTCAAGTGTCTTTAGGGAAATGACCATTTCATCACAGTTAAAAAGTGTATTCTTTGGAAGTGTAAACGGGTATAAGATCTCCTTTTATGATTTGGACCTTGGTTCTATGTTGCAATAGGCCACCCTCCCACTGTTAGCCTTAATAGGATTAGTTTGGGTATTATCAAAAGAACAATTAACACCTGCTGATAGAATCACAGATGGTATCAAAGAGTATGAGGGACTCAATTTTACAGGGACACTCATCTACAGATTTTATATTGAGAGTACTGGTGCATAAATGGCTACAAAATTCACAGGCAATTTTCTATGTTACTATTGGACTACACTATAAAAAGGGATAGAAAATTACTAGCTTGTATGTTCCTGAGGGATTGGATCCTGTTTTTCTGTCTAGTCACACTAATTTTGTGAGTATGGGTATAGCATTTAATTTCAATAAACAATAGTTTTATTACCTAACATTCTGAGACCAATAATAACATCTGTCTCTGAAATAGGTACCAAGATTAAATAGATAGTTTAGGTTAGTGTCATAGTACTGCTCTTCAAACGTGTAAATCTTTTGTTTAGATTTCTGCTGTTTTATCGTTAATAATTATGAGTTTCCAAAGAGAGTTTAATCAATTAAGTAGAGATATACTTTTCATCTAAAAAGAGAATAATGAGGAAATATTTAAAATAAACTCACTAGAAAGAAAAAGCAAATACCTAAACATTTACAAAATGTATCAATAGAGTTTTCTGAGAAAATGAGACAGACATCTTCAACACATCTGAGAAAATTTCCCAATGATAATCATTAGGAAATACTGATAAAAATCACAGTGCCGGATCACCTCATGCCTATTTGGATAAAAGAAATTAAATTTAGTGATTCAATGTCAGTAATATTGCATACATACTCAAGAATAAGCACTCAGTGCATACTTAGACTAATGTTAAAAATAAACATTTAGCAAAGATGGCTATTTTCAATGTATATTACAAGTAATACTATAATATTTTCCAAATTTACAAAGTTTAAGTACAAAAAAAGGTAACAAATCTCATGATTTGTAGAATCTACCCCTTTGGCTAAAACAACTTCTATGGAAGACAGAAAACAGTCCATGATATTCAAATTATCTTTAAGTTATAAAATGGAATTTCAGATAAGTTAACTGGTATACTGATTATGGACAAAAGTCCTTAAGGATAAAACACTAAATAGAAATGTTGGTAATGTAATGATATGTGAAAATTTCAATGAAGTCTACTGCATCATGTGCATCCTCCAAGCAAAGCAAAATCTCTTAAAAGAAACCTGAGCATACAGAAAATGAGACTTATGGGTGAAAATGGAGAATAAGCAGAACATTTTGTGCACTATCTGTATAAATATTTGAAATATGAATTTATTGTGAGATCAATATAATGCTTCTTAAATATTGTCAGACAGAGCTTGCATATAACGCAGTTACTTACTTCCAGGTATAGGTCCAAGACACTTAAAACGATGCCACTTACAAAAGAGCAGTATACTCATGGTAAAAGCAGCACAATTCATAGTAGCCAATCTATAAAAGTAACCCTAATATCATCCAAGTGATGAATGGACAAGCAAAGCAGCTATATAAAGACAAGAGGAAATTATTTAGTCTTAATTGAAAAAAATCTGAATCTTTTTGCAACATGAATGCAATTTGTAAAGTTTATTCTAATAAAGTAACCCTGGCATAAAGCAATACATACTGTATAATTTCACTTGCTTGGTGTTGCTAGAGTACTCTGATTCGTAAAACAAAAAAGGTGTACGCTATTTGAAAGAGGTTGGGGAGGGGATGCAGTGTAAAATCGTAGTTTAACAGAGATGGAGATTTAGTTTTGTAAATTGAAAAGAGTTTTCTGGTAGATGGTGACCATTCTTGAACAGATATATATTTAGTATTACAGACCTCTATACTTAAAATTATTTAGAGTAAATTTTTTCTCCTGATATAATCTTACTTTAAAATAGCCATCACATAGGCATAATGTGAGAGAATTGTCTAATGTCTCATGAGCTAGAAAGATCCAATTATTCTTACACTCTTAAGCCTCACAGGGTACATCTGGTCTCTAAAAAAACATATCAGGGCCTGCTTTGTATGATTGTGTTCACTTAATTAGAAAAGATTTTACAGTAGACCCCCATGGACTTCTTAACAGTTCTGTTCAGGTAAGCTTGTATACTGTGAGAATGCTCCTCTTGGGAATGCTAGGTATAATTCTCCAAAAAGTGTTGCTGGACATTTGTTTCCCTCTTTAGTATTTCCTCCACACTGTATTCACATTCCCATCCTTACAGATTCTCAATATCTACTTGTTCTCCTTTCCTTCTGGATATAAATCTTCAGAAGATAGCCAACAAGTCCTGATGTTAATGCTGATAACTTTTTGGGAAAGTTGGAAAAGGGAAGGACAATAGGTGAACATTCTGTCACTCATCACTGGCTCTTTAGCACTGCAAAGTGATGTCTAATTTGAAGAGGCAGATTTCCTAATCAGCTACGATAAAATATGTTAGAAGTTCGGCTTTCACAATTAACCATGGTGCGTTACTTTCCTTGATTTTCAATTTGAAATTTGCTCTTGCAAATTATAATCAGTATAAATGGCAAGAACCTTGCCAGAAAAGATATATTTAAATTACTATCTCTCAAAAAATTCCAATAAACTAACCTTTTAGTGGTGTGCTCATAGGACTGTCACTGAATTCTAAAAAGTAATGTCAAATTTAATCAACCGATTGTTCAGTCTGCTGTTCAATTTATTAACACATGGTAGCTCTATGGTTAGCATTTCATTCACATGTAGAATAGACCAGGAGCAGAAGGAAAGTGTTCTTTGCTTGCTAGACTAGAATTAAATGAAAAAGTTGTGTAGCAGTACATGTTTATAATCTCAGTATGTGGAAGGCTGAGGCAGGAAGAATTGGAGTTTGAGCCTAGGAACCACATTGAGAAAAAGATTCTTTTCTCAAAGTAAAAAGCAAAAAAGAGAAAGAAAAGGAAGAGGAGGAAACAACAGAAGGTGTCATAAGCAATTTTTAATGGTATTCTTCAAAACATTTGAGAAAATACTTCAAACTAAATGGTATTCTGTGTAGTTACTATTTAGTCCACTCTCCCTCCAAGGTTGCGTATCACACCGATTTATAGGAATATGGAAACCGTTACAAAAAGTAACATACAGTGTCTGTCAACTCAGAGATTACCAGATATAAGAAACAAAATAAGCATAACCCATGATGAAAAAAAGTACAAATTTAACTTAACCAACAACTGAAAGAGTTATAATTAACAGGTACAATATTTACAATAGTTATTGTAACTGCATGACATATGTCCAAAAACTCCAAAAAAAGTATAGAGCATTCAGACAATTTAAATTACAAGGGTTGAAGGCTAATGTACCTGGCTGAAATTCATGAACTGGCTAAGGTGAATGTTGAGCAATGAAAGAACTACAGGGAAAGACCGTTGAACTTACTGACATCAAAAGGCTACCCCAAATAAATAATAAGTGGTTTCATAATTAGTTGAAAAAACATTATAAAACTACGTGACAGTTCAAAAGGAATAGCCACAAATAAGATCATGAAGAAAACTGTATAAACAATTATATCATCAAATTGATTAAAAATTGCTAAAGAAAGAAAAATCAGACAAGAAGGACTTAAGAAGGAGAACATGTTACAGGGAGGCAAATATGGGGGTGACATTGGCATCTTTAAACAATCCAAAGGAAAAGCTATAGGTAGACCTTGAGTACAGTCTTAGCAAAACTGTATTTGAAAATAATGGTGATAAATCACACTCATTCCTTGTGAAGGCAAAACAAAACATGACAAAACAAAACAAAAACCCCATTGTCTATGTTATATAAAAGTGAAACTGCCTCTGCAGAGAGAATGGAACTATTAGGAATTAAATTGAATGGCTAATAAATATGGCATAGTTGTGACCATGTGTAGACTTGAATGTTTGTTATATTTGATAGGGATGTGAGATTATTCATAAAATGAATATGTGGCTTCTACATTTTTTTGATTGGTCTATATATGAACACAAATAGGGCAATATCTTGATTTGTTTTCAAGTTAAGAATGGATATTAACTCTGATGTTTTGTCAGTCAAAAGCACACTGGTGCTGGGCTAACTTGAGCATGCCCTGAGGGAGCTATGGCAAGAGATCGCTTATATAGCCAAGATTGGACTAAGAGCCACAGACGATAGTTGTGTCACAGCAGATTGCCATTTACTTTCTGGCACTAAAATTGAAGAAACGTTCTGTATGAATGGTTAGCATAGCATTTGTCTTTCCTATTAAAATGCATGGACCTTCTTTCAGACAGTTATGGACTCACTAACTGTGGAAGAAGTACTAAGGACATGGCCTCGTTTGTCTCTTACATATGAAAAAGAGGCTCTAAGGAGCTATTTCCTACCCCTGCCTCTGAATACTCCTTTGTCCATTTCTATTCTGACAGAATCAATGCACGCATCAGGGATTTGGTAACTAGTTCCACAGCAAGAAACTGAACAGCATCTCCATTATGGCCAAGGGATTCATTTCCAAACGAATGGAACTCAGATTCCAGTGACAAAACTCAGAACTCCTGGAATTTAGAAGTGGGCCAAACTGCTTATAGAAACCTCTCATACATACACACAGACCACTAGGGACTAGCCATGGTCATTTAAGCTGAAAGCACGTAAAAGCATTATTTTCAAGGATATGCACATTCTAAATTCCTTTTCCCTGTGAATTTTATAGATGGTTCATAATGTGTTAACAAGGTCAGTGCAGTGAACCCTTTTTATAGCTGAATCAGGTATTTATTATTTTTACTATTCAATGAGTTTTTAATCCCTTAAAATGATGTAACCCTCATTTGTTTCATGCCTGTGAGAAATGGAAAAATCAAAACAATGCAGTGATTTTCTGTTCTCATTTTATTTACTTATTGATTGATTGATTAATTGATTGGTCAGTCATATAAGGAAGTGGCTCTCAACCTGTGGGTTGCAACTTCATTGTGTGTCAAATCACCCTAGGAGCATCTGCATATCAGATAGCTACTATTTATTTATATAGAAATATTTACAGTTAATGAAGTAGCAATGAAAATAAGTTTATGATTGAGAGTCATCATAGCATGAGGAGATGTATTACAGGGCCATGTCATTAGGAAGGTTGAAAACCACTAATGTAGGGGTTGCACATTCCATGGTGTAAGTGTGGAGGTCAGAAGATGCTTTTGTGGGATTTGTTCTCTTGTTCCACTTTTAAGTGTGTTCCTGGTGTTGAACTCAGTCATCAGTAGAACCTGCTTTAGCCACTGAGCCTTGCTTGTTTCTACATAGGAAATAGGAAAATATCTACTTTCTATTTCACCAGATTTGTTTTGTATCCAAAGTTTTGTATGAAAAGATCCAAATATTTGTGTCTTTTTGATGAGTTGCTTTCATTGAGCCTATTTTAATCTTAATCCAAAATGTAGTAATTGTGAGTTTATATATTATATTTCTAAAGATGTTTCTAAGCTAACTCATAATGAATCACAAAGGTTATACTTCTTAGTTTGTGAGTTGGAGGAGTGCCTGCAGACACATTGAATCATTTGGTTACTATATCCATGTTTAACTGAGCATATAAGAACAGTCAACGTATGTTCTTAATGAGAAAACATATTTGAAATGAGTAGCTGGGCCATGTAATGAATTTGCATTTATCCATTAGGATCTTCAAGGCAGTTTTTCAAATATCAGAACCATTTTATATTACAATAACCAATGTCTAATGGCTATGGTTTCTCTATAGCCATGCTAATAATTATTACCATCAGCCTCTTTGACTAAAGCCATCTTTAGTGTCACTCACCACGGTTCCGATTTTCATTTCTTTGATCCTTAAAAAATATGAGTATTTTTCATGTGGTTCATTTCTTTTACATATTCATTTTTAAATAAAACTAGTTTGTTTAGAGCCATTTAGAATGCTTGCCTTCAAGCCTATTGACTTGAGTTAGATTTGTGGAGACTATTTAAAGATAAGGAGAACACACTCCGAAAATGTCTACTCTGACTCTTCACGTGCACACTGTGGTCTGTGTACCTTCTTTAGTACACACATCAGATAAAAACACACAATGGTGATTTTTTCTGCTTTCTGCTACTGGTTACAACTCTCAGTACAGGAATAAGCAATATGGCATTTCACATAGAGACCAAGGACATTTGTCTTTCACATGAACTTGTTGGGAATATAAAATTTCCTCTGTATTTTCTTTTTGGAGTCTGTGAAACTGCTTGTCTCCTGTCTGAAACCTCATCCACTACACTCCTTTGCTACAAATTCAGACTCCTCTTGTGTGCTACTCACAGCTGCTGCAGGCACATCTTAATATGATCTGGATGTCATGAAATCCAACACAGATGCCGGGTCTTCTTCATACTAAATATGGGGCCACATAGTTAACTTCTAATGTCACCTTCCTCAAGTGCCCACTGATAGGATAAATTCTTCATCTTAACATAGGGTTGCCTAAGTTCATTTTTGTATTACATTTTACCTTGCTTTTTAAAAGGAAGAGTATTAGATTGAATACAGTGAACAGTTGTTTAAGGAAACCGCAGGCAGTGAGGAAATGATTAAAATCATTCTCTACCATGGCACTTCAATGAACCTTGGGTTCTATGGTATCTTTGCTGAAATTCCTGTGTCCTCTACAATTCAATTATAAAGATTTGAAGCTACACTAAAGCTCCCACTGGGATCATAAAGCTGAAGGGAAAGTAGGAGCTAAAGCAGGAAACAGAGGTCCTCATTTACCAAGGAGGAGCTGAGGTTTATGAAGTGATTATACATGTTTTCCAGGCATGCCAAAATGCTCCTGCGAAACAAAAGTAGCATGGTACCAGGCAGCATATGTTATGGCATGGCTATCATATGCTTAACCTCAAGTTTTATTTTATCTAAAGTTGTTTGGGTAGAGAGGGGAAGATGCATAAGGACCTTGTACTGGAAGAAAGAATAGAAACAGGTAACCTCAGGAGGTAGGAGTTTGGGGGACCCTCCAGAATGCGCCAGAGACCTGGGAGGTGCAAGACTCTCTGGACTCAAAGGGCGGGACCTTAGATGAAATGTCTGACAGTAGGGAGAGGTAACTTAAAAAGCTCAATTCCAACAGGAAGACAGGACATCAAATGAGGGAGGACTACCCCACTGTCACAACTCTGACCCATAATTATTCCTGTCTGAAAGAATTAAATAAAAAGTTTAAAAAAGAAAAAACTCAAAACAAGAATGTTTGAAAAAAATGCTTTAAAACCTTCCAACAACTTCATAGCCACAAAGATAGTAGTGAGAAAAAAAAACAAACAAAAAAACTAAGTCCACAATTTTCTTGACTGTTAAACTAGCATTTAAAAAAAGAAGGGAATAGTTTCATCAGTTTAAAAATAAGATACAGAAAATAAAATATTTTATTACACTGGATAATAGCATAAACTTTTAAAATTATTATTAAATATGTTTAGATAAACATTTAAACCGATAATTTCTTTTTAAATATATTTTGAAGCATGTGTGTGTGGCTGTAGGAGTTTATGTGCACTATGAGCGTTACCTCAGCCCAGAGATGGTGTCAGATTCCATGTAGCTGGAATTACAGAGAGCTGTGAGCTACCCAATGAAGGTGTTAGAAACTGAGCCCAGGTCTTCTGTGAAACCCTCAAACTGCTCATTTCATGGAAGTAGAAATAAAAGAGAGAAAAACATTATATGACCCTCAATATTTCTGTTTACTGAAAGAAATTTATAAGAAAATTTCTTCTTAAGGTTTTTCTTCACATATACTTCAGGATAGCTATGATAAAAGTAAAAATAAAAGTGTACTCCAGTGTATTCAATGTGAAGCATATGCTGTTCAAGATGCTGAATTCTGAGCCCTGGGAGACCATCCATGACTATCTATCCATGTCAGAAGCAACAGCGACCTAGAAAATAAGTGTAAATATATCATAACTATCACAAAGTTTGCTAATTGATATTGAAGTATTTTTAGTGAGGTTTCCTAACCATTCTCAAATGACCATTATGATTCCTGAAAAATTACCAGTGATAGAAGTATAATTTAGAGATATATAGCACTTAATGGATACATTCTGAAACATGTATTTGAAATGTTCCAGACTAATTCTACTTCATAATATCCATAGTGTTACAGAGAAAGGTCCAGCTGTAATAAAATCTTTTCAAGAAGACTAATACTTTCCAAAGTGATGTGTAAGTACCGGGGTTGTAGCTTAGTGGTAGAATACTTGCATAGTACATGGATGGTCCCGAGTTCTACTCCCAGCATCTCTAGTACATGTAGAGTTAAATTTAATTGTAATTTACTTGAGCCTTATCCATATTCTATAGACTTTTTGTTTGCAAATTATTAGCTAGTAATACCATTCATTAGAATAAGAACATTATATATATGTATGTGTATACATATACACAGTTTCAATTATAAGGGAACCATAAACTTCTTTATTCTCAACTGTCATGTTGTAGCTTTAACTTACTGGAAAGTTTTTAAAAGTTCTCATTAAACATTTAAAGGAATTTCCTAAACTTAGAAGTTTTTGTCAGCCCCCTTTTATATATTGACAGAACAGACATTATACACTATAAACAACAAGACTGTAACTACTGGTGCAAAAGAAACCACTGAGCTAGTCTGAATAAAAGAGAACCATTAGTACTCATAGCTTTGAACTGATTGTTCTCCAAGAAAAACCTGATGAAAGGTGTAAAGCCCCCAACTTATAGTTATGCTCTAGGACAGTCTCCTCATTGTGTAGCAACCCTGGGCTTACAAACCCTACAATTGATTTGTGTGCGCAAGCGTGCACATGCGAGCACACACACACACACACACACACACACACACACACATTCGAGAACCCCTGCTTCAAAGAAGGGAGGAGAAGACAAATAAGATAAAGTGAGTTGGATTCTAGACTAAGAATCATATTTCAGTACTCTTAGGAGGGTGGAGGGCAGAGAAGGGGGAGTTCATTCAGTAAAATTCCTGTCATGCCAACAGGAGAACTTGAACTCATTCCCAAATACTCATGTTGGAAAGCTGGGCATGGAGATGTGGTTATGTCCCCAGTACAATTGAGACAGAAATAGACGAGTGCTAGAGCTTCATGAACAGTCAGCTTTGCTTTCCTGGTGCGTTGAGGAGCGTGAGAGCCCATTTCTCAAAATAAATAATGTGTCAGCATCTCTAGAAAGTGACCTAAGATTGATGTGTAGCTCCATAGAAGTGCAGCCGCACATAGAAATATGTGTACACATTTATACACACACCTGTCCCTAAAATAACAAGTAATAACAACATTATTTAATACTATACTATAATAAGTACAGAATCATGCTTGTCAACAGATGCTATAAATAGCATATACAAGGAGCTAGTAGGTAGTCCTAAATGAGAAACTGAGGTGTGCTGCAAAACAGTTAACCTTCCCTTGAGGATTCGTTAAAGTACTCTATCCCAAGTTCTTTGCATAGCCACATTCAAACAGCAAATATCACAAAGGTGCCTGTCAGATCAATAGGAAGTCACATAATTAAATGGTTTGTTTAATTTTTCCATGGTAGCCACACCTAAGAGAGCTTATCAGAAACATTTCATGCAAGAGTGTTTAAAATGCCACTTATAATGAGGAAAATCTCAGCAAGCTAGTCTCTACAAAGTGACTTTAGGCCAAAAGATGTGTGTACCACATCTCAGAAAATGAGACCGGATATGTTTCAAATTCTAACCATTTAGAAGAAAACTGACTCCTGAGGGTAACTTCTTTATTAACGATACACATTTATGTTTAAGATTACCCTAAAATGTGTTTCTAAATAGTTTTCTGTTCCCCAGTAGCCCATATTTAAAAAGTTGGTGCAGTTGCGTAGATGCTCTATTATTTGGAGCTAGCTGAAACACATCCTTTTTTCCTCTTGAATTTCTTTAAGTCACACTGCGGGCTGTTAAAGGCTCTGTGTAACTCCCTGGGCAGAGAGTGGGGACGTGGAGCTAGACTTTTCCAAAGGAACTGTCATGATCTGTTGACTCAATGATCCGTTAATGACACCTGAAGGCTCACAGCCGAGTCTACCCAGCTTGGAGCTGCTCAGGGCCGGTCACTGAGGATGCAGGTGCGCTGTAAGGAGCACCCAAAACAGCCATTAAGGTTGCTTTTATTAGTGGCTTCTGCTTACAAAACAGGACTCTGGGGGAGCATGATTCAGTGTAGCAGAACCCCAACTGCTCAGAAGAGTCACACTGTTAAGGACCAGCTGAATCTAGTTATTATAAAGAATGGAAAGAAAAGAATATCGCTGTTTCAACTTTCACAGGTTCATATATCCAGTTGTGTGAAACTTTAAAAACAAAGGTTCTGACCCCTTCACTCTCAGCGCTCACTGAAACAGTAAAATGTGTTAAAGAAAATCACTTCTCTAATTCTTCTTCTAGTAAACTAAAGATAAATTTTGGTTTTGCTAAACAAGTCGTTGATGCAGAGGCTGAATTCTAAAAAGATTAATTAGCTGTTAATGCAGTCAGATTGAGAGATAAAGATCTTTAAATTCACTTGGTAGAGTACTCTTACTTAGTTCACAAGCAACTTGATACTTCTGTATGCTTCAGCCCTAGCTTTATAAGAGGTTAAAGTACAATGCCATTATTACTCATGGAGGTGCTTTAAAAAAAACCTCTCGCCGGGCGGTGGTGGCGCACGCCTTTAATCCCAGCACTTGGGAGGCAGAGGCAGGCGGATTTCTGAGTTCGAGGCCAGCCTGGTCTCCAGAGTGAGTTCCAGGATAGCCAGGGCTATACAGAGAAACCCTGTCTCGAAAAAAACCAAAAAAAAAAAAAAAAAAAAAAAACCTCTCGCTCTCATTTTAATTGAACAGTAATGGAAACAGGCTCAACTGTTGGAATTTAACATAGGATTGCTTTAAAGTAGATATTCAGTCTGTAACTGTAGATTATACAGTCTTGCTATTCAAGAGCATTATTATCTCTAGGAAAAACTCTGATCAAAGTTCATGGAACTAAAATGGCATCTACTTGTAATTTCTCATATACACATATAATATATATAATATATAATATATATTAGTTTTGCATTTTACTTTCAATATTCTTTTCCTGAATTGTTCTTTCTTATTTCAAGTTACATATACTGTCAAGTGTTATTAAATTGTAAATGCAAACCTCATATCAATCTAACATAAACTCATATCATATATTTAGTTTAGCTTATTGAAGAGAGACCAACTAAAATGATGAAACTTAATTGAACCAGCATTTATAGAACAAAATATGTATAAGAATTAATATAGTGATATTAGATTGATGGATGCAATGAATTTAGAAAACTCTTACCACATAAAACAGTCTAAAAAATTAACATGTAGCCTTGAAATGTAGTGTATAAATAAAGTCCATGGCTTGTCAATAGATGTTGTTGCCTCCTGAGAATTAAAGAATGAACAATTTCTGGTGATCCACTGCTGACTTCGCAGAATAACAGTTACGGGACTAACAGATGTCATTTTGCTTATTTCTTATCCATCTGTCAAGATCAATTTCCACACACACTTCACTGAATTTTTCATATGTCTCCACCTAGGAGTCCTTTCTTCAGCCAAGAAGAACAGGTAGCACATGTAATATGTTCAATAATAAGTTGGTGAGTGACTAATTGTATTCTGCCACTCTGGGGGCATATCACTCCTTGAACAGAAATGACTAATTAAGAACATAATTAAATTTTAAATTATAGCTGGAGAAATTACATTGCATAAGAGAGATAAATTAAGATACATAATGGTGCAGTTACCAGGTATATGTTCTTAAAAAGAGTAAATGTACTGTGAGAAATAATTGACTTACAAAGTCCTCTTCCTTTCAACTTCATATTCTTCATTTCATCTTTATGTTCTTTTCTTTGGACTCCTCTGAAATTCATTTCTTCATTCGGTGATTGTTCAGCAAAACGAGAAGATTCCCTCTAATACTGTATTAGGGTCACTTTCCTCATCAGACCATGCACTGACTCTCCCCTACAAAAGCACAGGGCTTTATGGATTCTATGTAACTCTGTTTTATGACCTTCCTTGCAATTATTTCCATGTACAAAGATGTAATGTGACTTTTAAATTGGCTGTATGTTTTTATCTTGTAAAACATGATGCTTTGAACTGCATATACATTACAGAATAGATAAGTCTAGCTAATTAATGAACACATTACCTCACTGTGTCTAGTATAATAAAAAAAGGACCTAAGGCCCATTCTAACTTTCCAAAAATACAGTGTCTTCACTAGCTCTAGTCACCTTTCTACATAGTAGATGTATTGAAATCTATTCTTCTTACCTTAGTAAAATCCTGAATTTTCTATAAGGCATTTTCTACATCTATTGAGATGGCTATATGATTCTTACCTATTATCTGTTAATGATGTATATCACAGGAATTGACTTACCTATACTGTAGCCTGCTGTGATCCTTAAGATGAGACCTACATGATAATGGTAAATGAGTTGTATAATTTTCTTTTGCAATGAATTTTCTTCCACTGTGTTGAGAATGCTTAAATATATATTTAACTGTATGTTGGTAGCTTATTCATTTGTTAAATGCTTCTCTAAGTTTGGTAGTAGGATGTGCTAGCCTTCCACCAAAACAGTTTCCTTTTGTTTTTTGGAAGTTTGAAAAATAATTGTTATTACAAGTTTGCAAAAAAATCCTGGAGAAATGGATAAGTGATTAAAAATATTGTCTGTTCCTGCAGAGGAAGTGGGTTGAATTCTCAGTAACAAATGTCCATTCATAATGGTGTGCTACTCTACTTCCTGGGGATTTTATGCACACTATTCTGGGATTTTTGGTGCTCAGACATATATGCAGCCAGAATATCCATATATATAAAATAAAGTGAATAAAAGTTTTATCGAAATTCATCACAAAGCCATTCAGGCAGGACCTTTCCTCACTGGATGATGTTCTATTTGTAATCAATCTCATTGTAAGAGAACTGTGTAACTTTGTATTTTTCTCATGTTTCAATTTTGACTGTCATATCTTCCCACAATATTATCCATTTCACCTAGGGCTTTCAAGTTTCTCTAACACTGCTATAATAAACAGATTTTCATGATGCTAATCAATACAAATAATTCATTTTCAGGTATGGAGATCAAACCTAGGTTTTTTTTTTGAGCCACCTCGATAAATACTCTCCTGCTGAGCTGTACTCCAGCCTTCCATACATCATAAATAGCTCAGTTGATTTCTTAGGATATTGTTATTTTCTTTGATATTGTTTTAGCATTCTATTAATTTTCACTCTTAAAATTTTATTTATTTATTTATTTATTGAGACAGGGTTTCTCTGTGTAGCTTTTGCTGTCCTGGAACTCACTCTGTAGACCAGGCAGGCCTCGAACTCAGAAATCTGCCTGCCTCTGCCTCCCAAGTCCTGGGATTAAAGGTATGTGCCATCACCGCCCGCTCTTAAAATTTAGGAGAAATCATATGACATGTAAATAAAGAAAATATCTAATAAAAAATTTAGTATTATTTCAAATAACCTATATATCATGGATTGATCAAGATTTCATTTATTTTTTTACTCCGATTTCTGCTATTCCTTTGGGTTTGCTTTCTTGTTTGTTCATTTTGTTTTGTTTTGTTTTGCTTTCTAAATGCTATGAATGGACAGTGAGGCGATTTGAGATCTATGATTTTTTTTTCATTTCTTTGGCGGCACTTTACTGGTATGTTTTTGTCAACTTGACACAAACTCAAGTCACCTGGAGAAAGGGATATGAATGTAAGAATTGCCTCCATCAGATGCGCCACCACCGCCCGGCCATACTTAGTTTTATAAACCTGTATTCTGTAGTTAAAAGGGTAAAGCAGAAGGCAAGAACTTCTTCTCAAAAGTTGTCCTCCAACCTCCACACTCTCCTATGCAATCTGTATACACACACACACGCACACACAGACACAAAATACATGTGTATGCACATACACACATATACATACTTTTGAAATTTATACTCTATTGCTATTGAATAGAATATTCTATGAATAACTACAGGGTTTTGTTTGTTTATTTGGTTGGTTTTGGTTTTTCAAGACAGGGTTTCTCTGTATAGCCTTGGCTGTCCTGGAACTCACTCTGTAGACCAGGCTAGCCTCAAACACAGAATTTCTCCTGCCTCTGCCTCTCAAGTGCTGGGATTAAAGGCGTGCGCCACCACCGCCCGGTGAATAACTACATTTTTATCTACTGTTCTAAATTCTACAGGGCTATATGATAGAAACTTAACTTCCTTTTTCTTTAAAAATGAACTTTAACCATTTTGTGTTAAAGTTTTCCATGTCCTTACCAAAGACGGAGTTTCTTGTTGGTAGCATATTGTTGAGTAATTTTTGCCATCTATTTGGTCAGAATATATCTTTCAATATTCAGAGTTTAATATATGTATTCAAGATTATGTGACTTGACTTTATAGATATTCCTACTGTGGTTTTAAATAGTGTTTACCATTGTATGCTCCTTTCCATTTCTTTAGTTTTATTGGTAATCTACTAATGCTGTAGATTCTACTTTTTCCTTTTACCTATTTGTACTTCTAGTGTGACTCTGGCTTTTATGTATTCTCATGGTGAAAATTTTTATTCTTCCTTTCTGAGTTAAGGATTCCCTTAAGCATCTTTGTGTAAGGTTAGACTGTTTTGTTTTTTTTTCAATTTGCTAAATTTTTTGCGTGACTCTCCAGATTTTTTTCTTTATTTATAAGAACGACTTTGCATTGTATAATGTACATGGTTTGCAATTATTTTCTTTCACAACTGAAATTGTCATCCTATTCTTTTTGGATTCTATGGGTTCTGCTAAAAACCTTCTAGAGGTTTGATGGCAATACCCTTAAACCTTATTAATGTTTCATTTTAGAATTTAGATTTATAGATTATAGTATTGTTGACCTATATGTCTGATTCATGACAGTATCATGCTGTTGTATTTATAACTATTTCATATTTTAAGTTACTTAATGGGATATCTGAAAAATATTTTGATCTTTTATTTAAACTTGTTTTGGTTATTTGGAGTTAATACAACTTTCTGATTTAGATTTTTGTATGTGTTTTAACAATGTCACTGGAGTTTTCATAGGTTTAATATTAAATATTTTACATATACTTATGAATATCATTTTATATAATTTCTACAAAGGTCTCCTCCCCATTTAGTTATGTATCTGTACACACAGGGTAGTAATTGTAAATGTGATTTACTTTTAAGTCTTGTCTTTCCATGTAATTTATCACTGGCATCTAAAGAATTTACTGATATCTTTGTTATGTATTACACAAGAATATTGAACTTACTTGTCTGCTCTGATAGTTGTTTACTGACATCTTTCATGTTTCATGTATACAAAATCATATCATCTCTTTAACATTGGGTGTTGACAAGTACTTATTATTTCTTACCTTAAGGAACATGAGAAACATAGAGTATACTTGTCTCCAGCCAGTATGCCACAGCTGCATGTGCTAGTTTGTATTAAAATTAAATAAAATTCAGTTCATCAATCACTGTAGTGATATTGAGTTCTCAGTCCCATGTGACTTCCATATTGAATGATGTAAATATGGAATGCTTCTATCCTTAAGGAAAGTTTCTGTTAGAGACTGCTGTCCTCAAGTCTGTGGTAGCTATTCAATGCAAATGTGCAAGCCAGTGACCTCACTTTCATTTTTATATCTAATTCTTCTTGCTTTTTACAGACTTTCACTTAGCCAAGTCCACTGAGACTGGTACCATCTAATGGGCTTATAAATGAGTTGGCGGAGGGAGAGACCCAGTAAAATCTTCACGTGTATAGATGAAACTAGAGTCTTCTGGGAATGGAAATGCCAAATTGAAAAACTGTGCCTGAAGGCTTTAGGAGTGGCTGTCATGCATCAGATGAGCTTTGCTATGAGCATGGGTAGTGTGGCAACATTGGGCAAAAATAACTCTGTCCTTATAGCACATTGCATTACATTCTATTCAACAACCAGGAGAAAAGATAATCAGTTCATGTGTAATTGTTCTCAAAAATGAGACTTTTATATGGTTTCAAGACCAAACTTAAGTTTTGTAGATAAATGACAAAGCTGAGATTTCTTAGATGTGTGAGTGTATGTGTGTGTGCTCATGTATGTGTGTTTGTGTGTGTGATGTGATTTTAATGTATTGTGTGTATGTGAGAGCAGAACTTACAGAAGTAGTAACTTGTTTTCCTAGTAGAAGTAGAGGAATGTGTATCATTTATAAAGGCATTAATATATAAAAACCACAAATCCCAAAAGAATTGCATATTTTTCTTTGTTTTTTTTTGTTTTGTTTTGTTTTTAATTGGATATTTTGTTTAGGTTTCAAATGTTATCCCCTTTCCTGGTTTCCCCTCTGTAAACCCCCTGTTCTATCCCCTCTTTGGTTTCCATATGACTCCTTAGAAATGGCAATAATCCACATAACGTAGATCAACATTCTTTCTCAATGATGTTGTCAAGTAAATAAATTTCACTGTATCTTTAAACCATGGAACATTTTGCATTATCTCCAAAACCATTTTAAAGTATCATAGAGGCATCTAGAACTGACCTAATGTGTAAACAATTTGTTATATACATAAATTAAAGGAATACTTATTGATTAATGCTCCATTGTGAGTATCAGTGTTTGAAGCCTTGTGTGCAGGTCCTGTGAGAACATAGATAGACTGTTTCAGCCCTGAGCAATGAGGAGTGTCAGGATGACACTCAGGCTAAGAGATCCTCAGGAGTTATTGAGAAAGCGGGAAGTAAAAGAACTTCAACACTTCAGCTCTTCATATTTAAACTGTTTTAACCCAGAGTTTTTGTGTTAGACAAAGGTAGTGAACACCTGGAATTATATAATGATAGATCTATAAAGTAAATGTAGTGACCCTTCAATGCAATAGCCTTTTCCTAAATGTTATTACTAGGGGTGTATCTCAGTGAAGAATAGTACTAACCTAGCATACCAGAAGATACTAGTTCAGTTTCCTGGTACCCACTAAGAAAGTTGAGTAGTGGAGACACATAGGCCTTACATTGTCTCATAGGGACCATCTAGCTTCTGTTTAAATGCTTTTAGTCACTGCAAAGTAACTCAGAATGCTTGGCTCTTATACTGAAATTAAATGAAGATTCCTGTAACTTTCAGTTGCCCCTAGCCTTCATTGAACTACACAAGAGAGATCTGGACTTTATTAGTTTGAGAGAACTGGAGTAATTTTCTATTGGTGATGGAATTTAAAATCAGATCTATTTAATGGAGTTTTTACAGTTACTCTGCTCATTCATTTTCATGCCAGACATCCCACTACTTGGAACATGAAATATCTCTGCATGTCTTAAAGTTTTTGTAAGACTATAATATAAATAGTCTTTTATTTATCAAGGGAATATTTGGGGGATTTGGTTCAGGCAACTTTTTGTAAAACTCTTAGATATCAGGAACATTTTCATAAGTCAGTGGGATCTGCAATGTTAATGGATCCATGCTGCATCCTACTTGGACCACACACTGTAAATATTCCACAGAGTGCTCATCATTTCCCTTCTGGAACCTAATGCAGGCTGTAGTTCATTTGTTTTCCTTTTCTTATCAAAAGTGACTCACAGTAGCCTTCTGACTTTGGAAATCCTTTACTTTCCCAATTGTAAGTCTGTAGTCTAAACTTGAAGTGCAATGTTGGAAAAGCAACAGGGACAAAAAGAAAAAAAAAACTAATTATGAAGAAATATTTTCTACAAGCACACGGTTCTTTTAGAGACATTGAAATCTCAGTGGGACAAATTAGTCTTCCTTTTTCATTTTCATTCTCAGTTGCCTGTGCTAAGAATACTGAAATATAAGGAAAATATATTCTTTTCCAGATTGAAATGAAACACTCGCAAATTGCATAATAGCATCAAATTCCAATTTAAAAACAAACTACACCAAACACAACTTGATGCTTTGTGTATATATATTTGGTTGACACTGGGGAAGGATAGCATAATTCATTTCTAAAGTGGTTAAAATTATGTTTCTCTTGTCTCAAATCAAGCAAAAAATGGAGTCCCACTCAATCAATTTCCCCAATTTTATAAATGAAGAAACTGAGACTTAGAAAATTTGAGGATTTGAAATTACAATTGACAGTTGAAACTCCTCTGTGTATTTCCCCTTTGACTAGGAGATAGTACCCCTGCTCCTAAATTTTGAAACAGACATTATCTGTGTAGGTATTTTGGCAATTCCTAGATTAAATTGTGGTAATACTTTCCATTAAATAAAATATACTTATTCAGATGGAAAAAAAAGAAAATTGAAAGTCAATATCATGTAATAAAATATTTCTTTTTCTCCACCTCTCCCCCCATTTTATAGGGAGGTCATCACTGGGGATATTATCCAATGAAGACATTCTCATGGTAAGTACATTAACCAATTGAAACTTTTTGTGTTTAATGTGCATTTCGGTTATTGGTGAGGAATTTATCATTCAACAGCACAAGTTACATAAGGTGGGGTATTTATGAAATCCTTTGTTGGAAAGCTTTGTTATTTCTGCAGAATATAAAAAACAAGTTCTTATCTAGCAATTCTCAAATGCAGTCCTTAGGTTCCTCCATGGTCCGCCATATATACATGCAGTGTCTAAAATGTGCTCTTTGTAGCAACTAGGCTCTTTCTGTACTGGTCTTGCCTGAGTTCATGACCATTTTCACAGCAGGCTGCCTGTCACTGCTCAGCTGTGTTTCCTGGCTGTAGGTCAAACCACTTCTTGTAGTATAGTCTCTGTTGCTGCTGGAACAGCTATAGCCAGCTTGAATTCATTGTTGGACAATGTACTGCTCTTCAAAGGGTCTAAAGTTTGTACCATCCTTTTGGGGTCCAAAATTAAAGATTGTTGTAATTTCCAAAATTGATATAGCATCTACTACTTTCCAAGTTGTTTCTATCATTACCAAATTCAGTAGAGCCATTCACATAAATGCCAGATCTATCATGAACACATGTGATACTAATTTGCTATGACCAAATTTCCATTCCCATCTAGTGGGCCTCCACAACCACTACCTCAGTTTCCAGAATCACTTTGGCACCTTTAGTTATATGAAGAACTAGTCACCTGTTACTTTGATAATGTTTTCCTTGCATTCTCAATCTGATATTTCTGAATGAAAGTCCACAAAGATGAAGCAGGTATCTTCCAGTTACTTCTTACAATAATCTCATAGGTTATCTCCAATGAGTAACTTAATGCAGAACACAAAGATATTTCTCCCAGGGAACTGGGCAGCTGAACTTTTAGAAGAAACTTCTCTTGACACTTCTTTTTTTGAGAAATTCAGTTCTTCCAATTATCACAAATAAAACTTTGGCAAAAGTGGTCAAAACATGATTTTGTATAGCATTGTGTCTTCAAATTGAATTTGCAAGATACCAAGTGCTAAAGGAGATATGTATCACATTATGAATAGGCAATAAATCTGATACTCAGTTGGCGTTACTTTTGTTATTTATTGTTATTGAGATGTAGTTCATGTTAATTGATTGAAATGATTCTTCATAAAAAATGAATGATAGCAAAGCTTTTTAACTGATGGGAAAATGAAATGGAATGAAAGGACCAGAAGAGAAGAAAACCTTGAATCCCAGATGGTTTCCTGAAGTTTACTAACAAGTAAGACTGCATAGCTTCTGTACCACCATCTCTTCAAGGTGACCCTTGTAGTTTTTATAAAATCTTACTTACAAGGTGATAAACACTCATTTACATATCTCTTCCTTATGCATCTCTTCTGTTAGAATATAACACCTAGTGATCTACTTTGCTCATTATTGACAACTGCATGGTTCATAGATATTATAGAATGCATTTATAAGCAGTTAAGGAAGACATCTTCTAATCAATGTGTATTGTTTTTCTCACAGTACTTATACATATGATCATGGAAAACCTATGAGTTGTAAATCAGTTGTATTTTGAAGGCAACAGAATCCCCTGTGGGTTATGTCATTATAATGTGATGGTACTTGAGCTATCACTGAACATTTTCAAATATGAAGTTCTTTCTTGAAACTTATATAATGAAATCAACTTGTTGCAATGACGTGAAGATAAAATGCACAGGATATTAATGCAAAGATCTCTCTGTGTCCCTGTCTCTGTCTCTGTCTCTGTCTCTGTCTGTCTCTCTCACATACACACACACACATACACATGCTTTGAACACAGCATTTCAAGAGTTGAAATCTGTGTTTCTCAGTGCCTGTAAATAGAATCCAGGGTAACTTATTTTCCAGGGTAACTTGTTTTCTAATTCTAAAGTGTATATGTATATCTAAAAGATGTTTGCTACTTGTAAGATTGCTAAAATCACACAAGTTAACTTATGTTCTGCAAGGAAAATTGTGAACACACTACCATATATACTTAACAATATAGTAGATGATCAAAAGTTCTACATTTATTGATTCTTTTCTACACTTTGGAATCAAAATAAATAAAAACACATTTAGAAATATATATTGATTACATTGTTTGTAAAGTCTGTGTTAGATGTTAGAAAGTAAAGTGAATATATTTTGTGCTGATTGAGCATGTTTCCAGTGGGGTGATAATCAATGTAAATATAAGTAAATAAATGAGAAATTTACAGATGCATTGTGGTTAAAGATACAAACAAAAACAATAAACAAACAAAAATAAACAAAAGAAAACATAAAATCCACCCCTACCACCAAAATACCAAACCAGGATTTTGAGATGGAGTAGTGAGTGGGACAGCAATGATAGCTCCATGGCCTACAGTTGTCACAGATCGCTTCTTGTAGAGGAAGCACAGAAGATATGGATGCAACATGTTGTCAGCTGTTCAAATTATGGACATATAGGCTTTCTAGGCAAACATAATAACTGTAATGGCCATAGATTAGAATGAGGACAATGAATAGAGTGCTTGAAAGGAGTACACATTTAACATACTTATCTTAGAAGTTAATTTTAGACCTGTTCTTATTGCAACCACCTATTCTTTTAAACAGACTCACCATGTGCCAATCACTACCTTGTTGCTTACCACTTATCGTTAGACAATGCAAAGAGATGTCATGACAGGGTTATACACCAGGGCCTTGTTTCCAAGCAATCCAAAACAATATAAAACACTGGAAAAAAACTGGACCACTGTACATTTAAGGTAAGAAATAATAAGGATAAGGGAAGAAGCAAGGGGATTGAACGTAGAAAAAAGCCAGTAAGGAGCTAAAGATGCTTATAGGCAAAGAAAAGAAACTGAAATGATAAAGTGGCATGTTTGTCATGTGAAAGAATTAGTTTATGTGTCTGAAAAAAGAGACTGAGGTTGAAGTATGATGGTTAACAAGTATGTTGGAGGAAAGGACTTCCAAGTACTGGGAATTCTAAATTTTGGAATTATTTCCTTATAATTTAGAAATGCCCCAATTTAAGAGTTCATTAGTCCAGAATACAGAGGCAATGAGACAGGGTTGAATTTAAAAAATGTTATGGAGAAATCTGAGGTTGATGACTAAGAGAGTGGTTCAGTTGACACCGGAGTACTTCAAGGAGAAATGAGTGTCTAAAACTGATGAGGGCTAAAGAGGACACTTATTCTGCTACTAGGGCTGGTGATTTGAGAAAGGAAGAGACACTCTGTTGAGAAGATAGTGTCTGTCAGCAATCCAAACTGTCTTGCCTATGTAATGAAGAGAACATTAGTATAGAGACTGGGACAATCATTCCACAGCAGTACCATTTCAACCACTGAAGGTTTACACATGGTGGTAGAGTGAAAGGAATTTTTATAATACAATGTGATGAAAATGTAGACAATGAGAAATGAAGTCAAGAGCTTGTTTTAGAGATCTGAAGGAATAAGAACACAGGGTGTTGGCACAGTGGTCTGGAGGAAGTTAGGAGGAGTAGAACTGTGGTGCCTGTGGAATATTCTTCATCTCGCAGGAAGGGGTTAAATGTAGCCATAGATTATTTGTGTTCTCATACTACTTTACTCACTTTTACTTAACTTTTCAATGACTGATTAAGGGATATCTTGCTTTGAAGTTTGCAATGAACTACATATTTGTCAATAACCTGCCTGAGTTCTAATGTCTCACAGACTGAAAAGAGAGAGCAGATTTTTATATCAGGATTCCAACCTAGCGTCCCGCTAAATGGCAATCTTATTTAAGTATCTTTTACATGATTTTTCCTCTTTGTTTTAAACAAACCGTAGGTGGCTGTGCTACCAGCCAGTCTTTTTACTTAATTTCACTGTTGACTTGATTAAAGCAACAGTTTTACACTCGGAGATCCTTCCCACCAGGAGGTGTTTCACAACTCTTCTTTTTATCCTTTCTCTTGTTTATCCAGACAATAAAATCATAATCCTATCTTTCACAACATCAGAGGCTAATAACAGCATGGGCCCACTCAGAGGGCCCTTGCTCTCATTAAGCTCTTAATTTCTGTATTGACTTTAATTAAATTTGAGAGGCATTTTCAATAAGGGGAAAGAAACAGGTTTTTATGCTAGATTAACAGTGTGTTAGTCAGATTATAGATGTGATTTTGGAGAAAGAATAAGAGTTTCTCTCATTTCAAGTTGACAAATGTGAAATGCTCTGCCTTGGGGTTGCTTGCTTTTGAAGATATGAGTAGTTTTACAGAAACTATCACTTGAGTTGAGGCCCCTTTTCATAACCAATTCTGTAAAGACAATGACTCTTTTGTGAAACTACTTTTCAAAAATACATTAGTGTGTTGTTAATTTGTAGTGACACACTGATGTGTGTATTTGGGCTCATTTGAGTCATGCAGAGTACACGTGGAGTACATGAGTCATGCAGAGTACATATGGAGTACATGAGTCATGCAGAGTACATATGGAGTACATGAGTCATGCAGAGTACATGTGAGTACGAGTCATGCAGAGTACATGTGGAGTACATGAGTCATGCAGAGTACATGTGGAGTACATGAATCATGCAGAGTACATGTGGAGTACATGAGTCATGCAGAGTACATGTGGAGTACATGAGTCATGCAGAGTACATGTGGAGTACAAAGGGTAACTGTTGGAGAGTTTGTATTTCCCCCTTTATTTTTGGAGCAAGCCCCGCCCTCTCCCTCTGCTATTACACAGATAACATTACTGTTTTCTACTTCTTAAGCAAGTTTCAGGCTAATACTGTTTGCATCTCTCATCCCTCTGTAGAAAATCCTACAATTACAATCGTGATATATGGTATCCAAAACGAATTTTAATGTGGGTTCTCCAGATCTAATTTACCCTGTCAAAGTTGTCTTGAAAGCCCTATCCGTTGAACTATCTCCTTCCCCATCAGTGAAAAACACTTGAAACAGTATTTTCATAACACAGATAGCACAGAGATATAGTTAAATGCTTAAACTTTAGGGAAGATATTTATTACTTCAATGGATTAACATTTGTTGTTCATATTCAATATGCTGTGTGTGCTTCCAATCAGTAACTATTGATGGTGCTTGGTAAGTGAACGATGCCTGTTCTCAAGCAGCTTATGCTATAGTAGCAGGCTAATCGATCAAAATACACATAGATTTAAGTAATTAATTCATTTTCATATATTTACATGAAGCATAAGTAAAATTAAACAGACTTAGAAGGTAAATCGATAGGAGAGATGAAGCACAAATGTGATGAAAGAAGTTTTCGGGGGGTCTCTTTAAATGGTGGACACCCAACATGATCATTTAACTTGTTACACTTAGCCTTTTGTGTTTTGGGAATTTTGAATAAATCTACATATTTATTTTAAACAGCTGGTAGACATATGTAAGGAAAGATGATGGAGATGGAATGAAATACAAGTTTACTTCCAATAATGTTTCCGTCATTTTCATAAAATATCAAGTATATTTTTTCTTGAAATATTTGAAGTAATTAGAGAAAGTGATTTAAAATAAGCTTTCTTAGTACTTTAAGCCTGACTCACAGAAGGTTATGTGTTCCATGTGAAGCTACACTTCAATATACCTTCAATGGAGGCACCGTCATCTCACCAGGCATCTGGGTGCTTGAACCAAAGCTAGCTCCCATCAAGATATGCTATAAGTATAAATGAAATAACTTCCATGTTTCAAAGACTTAGTTGCTACCCAGTATCTGCTTCTCCCTCGAGGTATCCACCCTGTTTCCCACCTGGCTGGACTGGAGGGAGCAAAGCTTAGTTAGGTGAGGGTGGGTATAATGGAGGGTCTACCTAGGAGTAGACAGACAATGAACACAGTAGGGGAACAGCTTTGGAGAACTGGTCTGTTTATTGTAGGAGAAGCATGCATTTATGCCCCTGGAGATGTGGGCAGAGTCTCTGTGGTAACATTTGTGTGTTACCCCAATTTGTACCATTGGCCAGGGCAGGGATATTGGAAAATGCTTCCTCTACATAGTCAGTGGCTGTAGGGTCTCAGGGGAAAAAAAAACAATGAATTCAAACAAGGAGTAAAGTCATGGTAGTATATTCTTATTAGTGTTGTTGGTAGGAAATCTGGCTTTACTGCTCTAGGTTAAGTGGGGACAGGTAGCCATCTTCTGCCATGCTCATGTTTGAGGGATCCAAAGTTGAAGCTCCCTGGGCCATTACAGTCCCATACGTAGTAAACTACTCAAATCATATACAAATTTATTGCATGGGAGTATGGAGTAAGTGTGTGTGTGTTTTAACGGATGGATTTGAGGACATATGAAGGGATCAGAGAAGGATGCTGAATGTACTGTATTATTGTTTCCTGCATTATTTTTTGAGACAGGGTCTCTAACTGCATTGGAGTTATGATTGAAGCCAGCAACCTCAGTTGACTTCTGTTCCAATACACAGTGAGGTTACCTGCATGCTTGTAGCCATGCCTAGTGTTTGACATGGATTGTTGAGTCCTGAACTCAGATCCTCATGCTTAAGCTTCAAGCATTCTTATCCACCTCCCAAGTCCTGTAATATTCTTTTTTATTAGCAATAGAGTAAAGTGATAATATTTGTCACATATTTGATTAAACTTGTTACATTTTAAAATTAATTCCACTAATTTCTTTTTAACAGGTCTATTAGAAAATTTCCATTTTTATATGCCCATAGCTGAAGCTCCCCCTGTACATTTCATGATCAGCATTGATTTCTGGGTTTGCAATGTTCTTTCTAACGTATATCCAGAATCTCCAACTCAGTTGTTAAAGCGAATTAAATGCTTATGAAAAATGGTGTGTTTGAAGTTCAGATGACAAAATCCAAATACAATTTAATCAAAATAACTGTGAAGTTACATTTTAACTATCATCTATTCATGTTGGAGAATGACATGCTAGCACAAAATAATCTTTGAAATCTGGCAAATTTTGTATCCTGTCAAGGAACAGAGCATTTTGATTTGTGGGGAGGCATGGAATATCATCCAGTGTCACTCACTATTCTAAATCAGTTGAATGAGATTTTTTTTTATTCTTCCCTACAGTGTTTAAACTTTACTACAAATTACTTGTAATTACAGAGACTCCTTTTCAGCAAAAGTTTTTTTCATGAGCAAAATCAATATCTCGTGAAATTACAGTTGTACTTTTATTGTGGTGCTAAAACTTTGACACAAAAAACTTGATCTATTTTATTTAACTAGTCATATCATGTGCATGTGTGAGTGAGAGTGTGTGTGTGTATGTGTGTTACCTATATGTATAATTTTATAAGTGGAAACATTTTATAAGTGGAGAAAGTTGAGATGGGCAGAAAATTATCTTCTGTTTGCTAATTTATTTATTATTTTGTTTGCTTGTCTTTAAAAAAAAAACAATCTCTTTGCAACAACACTAGACATTAGATTTTTTTAGTTTTTTGTTTTGGTATTGAACCCAGGGCTACATGCAGGTTACATATGTGCTTTACAATTAAGCTACTTCCCCAGTCTCATGTATATTTGAAAGACACAAATTCTGAAAAGTATACAGGCCACATTAACAGTTTTATCATGTAAATAAAATATGGATTTAAATGACAAAACACTTACAATCATAACAAAACTTATCTTGACACAACATTAGAACATTAAGGTAACATTATTTTAAAATTTCATGGGAGGACTAGGTGTAGGGTTACTGGGGTCCTGTATCTGCTCTGCCACAGGGCTCAGGTCCCTCAGGGAGGCAAGACCCAGGGGGAGTTTAACTGCACTTACCCCACTCCGGTGGTGGGGAAGTACAGTCTGAGCTGGCTTGGGGTTCCTGCAATGAGGCCAGGGCCATCTGGTTCTAAGGCTCTTGGGCACACAGGGACAGCTGGGAGCGGCAGAACAGAGTTGGGGGCACGCTGGCTGGACCTAGCCAGGGGCTGAAGGGCAAAAAAGAGGGGAGCTCTGGCTGGGTTTTGCAGGGAAAGTCTTTAGCTTGTCGGTGGGTGGCTGGCTTGGGCTTGGCTTGGTGGTGGCCTTGACTGGGGGCATTGAGAGGCCTTCTACCTGGAGGTTAGACAGTGGCTCTTTAAGCAAAGAAATTCTGCATTGCTCCCAACTGCAGATCCCGATTAAAAGAGGCAGTCCATGGTTTCAAGGCATTTATTGTCATGATGGTTAGTGGATGAGTAAAACGGTACCCCACTTCTCAGGGTGAACCTGAGGTTAAATACTTTTTGCAGAGAGGAGCGTCTGGGAAGGAAATATTAATTGGCTAAGCCCTTTCAGGTCTTTAAGTACCTCGTTGAAATGGAGATCTGGCTTGAACCTATATAACCTGTGGTCTTGTTCTCTACCTGTGGAGATGCTTGGGGTGTTGCCCTTACGTGACTGATGGCCTCAAATCTATGGGGGGCTGTAGCCTCATGTCAGGAGCCTAGTGTTTGGGAACCAGGCAAAACACCTGCTGTCCCTTTAGGGTCACTGGGGTTTCTAACCTTAGCTCAACTAGGAACAGGCTGCCTTCCATGGTCCTACAACTAGGGTCTACCTCAATTTTATACAACATTTCTAAGATACTTGAGATGCTGAATTGTAGACATAAGACTCATAAAGCTAATACAGTTGGGTTTATCTCAGGCATATATATATATATATATATATATATATATATATATATATTCCAAAGACAGTTTCAGATTGCACTTCTCTATATTTCAACTCTTACATTCTTCCTAGCTCCTTTACTGCTATGTAACTTGAGCCTTTCTCATTATTTTTGACCACTTATTAGTCTCTGAATTAACTGCTACCAACTGCAAAAAGAAAAACAAAATCAAAAAAGAATCATAGAGCAAAAAAAAACCAAAACAAAACAACCAAACAAAGCAAAACAAAACAAAAAAACCCACAGGCTTCTCTGACCATTGTTGAAAGCAATCCAGGCAGTTTGACAATATAACTGTTCAGCAAAACAGAAGAAGGTTCTGTTAGAGGGCCTAGACCTCCTGCGCCAATGGGGTTTTGCCCAGTTTTATACTACTACTTATGAATTCCCTGCTGTAGACAGGTCTCAGGTCCAATTAGAAAGAGGTTGGATACTTTATAACAATCATGCCTCTGTTCAACCAGTGTTCATATTTGTCTTGCAGGTGAGTATTGTAGCAATCAGGATGCAGAGCTTGTATAGGCCAGAGATATCTTTTATTTTTCAGTGGCCTAGATAGAAACTTCTGGCCCTATGAAAGGTAGTCAACAGTGAGGGCATTTTCTGGTCAATTCAAGATTGATTTATATTCAATATATAAAATATATTGATTTATATTTATTAATATATATTTATTTATACCTGCAAACAAAGCGTGTGTGGCTCTTTTATCAATTTGTTTTTGTTTTTGTTGTTTTGTTTTGTTTTGTTTTGTTTTTTGACAACCAAAAACAGTATCCTGTATTTTTCTGTGTTGTTTTTCAGAACTCTAGCACCTCCAGGAACAATGATGTTTTAGGGGGACTATGACTAACACAGTATTTTAAAGCAAGACTCTTGTTTTAAAATTCAGTTCTGTTCTGCTTTGATATTGCAGGACTCCTAAATTCTAATAGTGCACAAAATATGTTGGAATTCAATATGTTCTACATAAAAGCGTAGTTTTAATAAGTTAATCTGGGATTAGGTACTCTTCTCTAAGCTTGTATTCCAAGCCAAACCTGCAGACTCAAGAATAGTTCTCCAAGAGGTTGTTAATAAGACAAGGAAGATGCTAACATGATTCTTGTTGAATTGATGACCTTCTTAATTAGGTGTTGACACATGAATCTAATTGAATTTAGTAATTTACTGAATTACTGATCATCAACCTCAAAACTCTTATTATACCTAATAGATTTAAACAGCACATGTCCCATAATAAAACTATGAATAGTGAATTTTCATAGAGAATCAAGAAGAAAATATAAATGGGTCTTCTTATTTCAGACAATGTTTAATCACTGACCTCATCTGACACAGAAGATTCTGTGTGAAAGAGATCTTATTGCATTTAAACAAAAATAAAGCACTCCTAATTTTCACCCAGGATAAAGGGCACTGGATATTTAATAAAAATAAGGAGAAGTCATTTTTAAACTAAAATGAGATCTGTACTTATATATGAGGAAAGAGCTCTTCTAATTAGTGTAAAGTCACACAACTAAAAGTAGAGGAGTTGATATGCATTTAGTAAAGACTGAAAAAAAAGACAGTCAGACAGATACAAGAAGAGCCTAGCTTCTTACAATTTAGCCACATGGCAAATAGGGGAAGAAGTAAGTTCAAGTGATAATAATCAACAAAGAGGTATTTGTTAGAAATAATTTGAAAAAATATAGGTAAAATATTTGATCAAGACTAATATACTTAAAATTCCATAGAATATTGTAGATATAGCATAGCATTATGAAATTAACAGTTTAGATTCTAATCATGAAAGATATACCTCAGCACAGACTACCATAGATAATTATGATACCCAGAAATCATAGTAAAAGATGAAGAAAATGATACAGAGTAATGATGACACCAAAACAATCCTCAGAAAGACTAGCAAAAGTATGTATAATGATTAAGCTCATACAAAGTTTCATCTAAATATTAGTATTTATCATTATTTTTTGCATAATTATACTCTCTTAATTACTTGAAAAATGCCATGTCATGTAGTTCTGTCCTTTTGAGATAGCTGTGTTCATGATTTAAAATAATTTCTACCCAAAATGGAAATGAATTAAAATTTATTTCTAAATAATTCATCCAGTAATTAAACAAAAGATATATAAACATTTTAACTGTCTCCTCTTCTGCTACTATTACAACTCATGTAAGAAGAAGAGGTGAAAAATATCTTTAACACAGTTTTGCTTTATGGATACATCATTTTTGTTCTTATCCAATGTATTTACATGGAATCTATTGAAGAATACAATAAGAGAATGCAGCTAACTGGAACATATAAGGTTTTCCCTAAAAAAAATTACATATTTTAAGGAGGAAAATATTCTCTTAAAGATCTCCTACTCTAGAAGCTCCCTAAAATATGTACATATGTTAAAATAATCTAATTTGAGCCACTAAATATCATGTCACCAAGTGAAAGCTCCAATTCCTTGTCTTGGTTATATCTTGTTGAGTCCTTGGCCAAAGGAATCCAATGGAACTCCCCAAAAATCACATCAGAAGCTATTGCCAAGGTCATGAGCTGCTTTCAACAACCTATATGGTAAGGCTCTATTGTTGAATACAACACTTAATGTCATTTATGATGGAGAACTGGAGATAGATATAGCTGGTGAGTAACTATAAGCTCCTCTACAAATGTATAGCATTCATGGTACTGGAAGGTGCTCTGTATGCTACTGGAGATAAAAAGGAATTACTACTATCCTTCACCTAAGACACCACGGCCCAAAACTGTGATCTGCCTGCAAGATATACTGCTGCAGTAGTAACACAGCTGTGACAGAAGTAACTTACTATTATTAAAATTGTATTTAAGACCAACTCCATGAAATGGAACCTATGCATGAACCTGCTAGGGAGTCCAAGGACCTGTAATTAGATATGTCATGTGTCATAGGAGAAACATAAGAATACAACTATGCTAAAGGAACATTACAATAAAGTAACTTGTAATGACATACTTGTATACTTGTATACTGACAGATCAGTATCTTCCTCACATCAGAGAAACTTTTTTGGAATAGATGAAAAATCAAGCAGAGACCCATTAACTGGATGCTGTGCAGACAGTGATAGGTACTAGAGTACCCAATCTTAAATGTGATGTCACTATCAAAGCTCTACCCCTCAAGGCACAAGGATCTCTGTAGAAGAGAAAAATGCAAAAATGAAGAGAACCAGGTAATAGATATCGCTAAGAAAACTCTGTTTCAGACATGACAGGACTAATGCCCACAGGAATTCACAGAGACTGTGGCATCAATCCAACATCTGAACAAACTCAACCTCAATGGGTTCCCAGACCAATGTGTGGGTGTGTGTGTGTGCATGTGTAGCAGAAAAGGAGAGAGAGAGAGAGAGAAAGAGAGAGAGAGAGAGAGAGAGAGAGAGAGAGAGAGAGAGAGAGAGGAGATTACTATCCCCTAGTAAGATTATATCTGTAAGAAAAGGAAAATCAGTTTTCGCCAATGGTGTGTCACTGGATATATCAACAAGACTAAAGGGCAGGGTTGCCCATGTCTAGGTGTAGCTGGCCAACAGAAGAGGAACTCATTAGTATTTTTGTGTTCTTGTGGTAATATTTTGCTCTGTTTTTGGCAATTTTTGTTCTACTCGTTTTTTGCTTGTATATGTAAATTGTGGGGCTTTTTTGGGGGGGTTCCTTGTTGTTATTCTTCTTATTGCTTTGTTGCTATTTTTGGTTGCTTGTTTCTTGCTTTATGCTGGCTGTTTGTTTACTTGTGTTTTAGAGAGAGAGAGAGAGAGAGAGAGAGAGAGAGACCATAAAATTGGGTGGGAGTTGAAACAGTAGTGAGAATGAGATGAATTGTGGGAGAAGAACCAAGATCAAGGTATAATGCTAAAAAATTAAATAAAAGGAGAAATACAAATGGAAAAATAATTATGGAATATAGCTATGGTTTAGAAAATTGAGTTTCAATTAAAGGGAAATTTTTTGTTTATTTTTTTTCAAGACAGGGTTTCTCTTTGTAGCCCTGGCTGTCCTGGAACTCACTCTGCAGACAAAGCTGACTTCAAACTCAATAATCTGCCTGTCTCACAAGTGGTGGGTTTAAAGGCATTTTCCACTACTGCCCAGCTAATTAAAGGGAATTTTATTGTATTACGAGAGGTCTGGTATAACTAGTGGGTAGATGTTCACTAAACCAGCATGCTCTCGGTTCTACTCTAGGTTCTATGAGAAAGGATAGATGAACATATAGATAGATAATGAGGAAGATAGATAGAAATATACAGAAAGACAAATCTAGTATTGACTACTCTTTCTTAGAGTTTTAGTTTTTATAGTTAATTTGATATAACACTGTGTTTCCAGTGTTTATTTTGATTTCAAAATAAAAGAAATTTAACCCAGTGTAGTTTAAGTAATGAACAAACACATGTTTTTTAGAGAAACCTAACCTTCCAAGAACCACATAGCTGAACTTAAAAGCCACTTGACTTAGCAGGTTAAATAGTCCCTTCTGTGATTCCTAATGTGGATGAGTTTGCAACCATCTTGATTTAGTTGTTCAGATAGTATTTTCTAACCTCAACTATTTTCAAATATTAGTTCCATTCTCAGATGGACTTCCTTTTTGTGCTTGTAATGTGGCTACCATGAATCCACACAATATAGACAAAGAAGTATGCCCACTATTGAGACACTTCAATACAAGTCACTGAACATCTTACTGGGTCTGATGATGCCATGTGTATATTCAGCACCCATTTTTGAACCAGAATTATGTGAAGATTTATTACCCATGACTGAGTCACAAACTACCCACAGATCTAATGATGAAATGCATTATATAGGAATCACATGCACGGAACATAGCACAGATCATTTTCCCAGATAACAATTCACAACTAAAATTATGTTTTCTATTATGTAATAGAACTACAATAACTTTCAAATTTTTAAAGGGCTGTTGAATAGTATACATCAGTGGTTTTGGAAATATATGATCTTCTTGACTAAGTGGAAGTTCACTGAGTAAGGACTCAGATTTTGTGTGGAATGCCAACAAATACATATTGCCATTGAAGTTGCCTGTGATAAAAAATAATAATATTCAGTTAATAGATATAAGAATTTTTAAAAGCCATTGTATATAATCATGCTGAATATTTCAAATTATTTTATTCTCCCAAAGCATTTTTTCTGAGAGCATGATAAATAGAAGAAAAAGATTCTTATTAATTATATTATATGAGCATGTACCTATTAACTTTGATGGATAAAAGGAAAGTTGCAATTTAAACAGTGAAATTTATTATTATTATATCTTAAATTTCAATTGTGGATTTTCATTTTTTCTTTACTAGCCAAAGTTTTTTATTATTATTATTATTATTATTATTATTATTATTATTATTATATCTTAAATTTTAATTGTGGATTTTTTTTGTTTACATGCTTAGTATGTAGGAAAGTATATCAAAGGCTAGTAAACAAAGCCTGTTATAAAACTTAGGTGCTCACTAAGTTAATCCACTTCATGGATGCACATGATAAACCTAAACCTGTTGGTTGTGGCCTAAGACCTAAAAGTACAAAGCAGAGAAGGTGAAGAAAGGATGACAAGGAATAGGAAACCTTCTATAATGTCTAACAAAATATTTTCGCTAATGAGGAATTCACATACTTACTCATCTACCCCAGGTTTACTCTAAGGGAATGAAAATGCTTTCCTTGTCAGATTTCTGCCTTACACAGAAAGCATTTGGATTCCCATGCATGCTTTGGTCTTATCTTTTATCCTAGGAAATGCTGTTATTTTTATATCAGACTCTGAAATGTGATGACAAGACATGACCTTCAGAGACTCTGAGTAGAGTCTGATGGGTGGTATAGACACTCCACACCTGCATTTCTCTCAGACACAGTTCCTTGGGTCCTGATATCTTTACTTCAAGCCTTGTTTATGATGCTGCATCATCAAGTAATACCATGATCAAAGCTTTGACACTGATTGTCCTCGGGATGGGTTCAGTTTCCTCCAAAGTTATTACCTTCTGCACTCCTTTCATTAACTTCATTTTTATTTTGACTGTGAGGTTAATTTTCATTAAGCCTGAGTGAAACACTGCAGGGAAAATACAGAATCTGACAACTTCAGCAAGCAATAGAAAAGTGGCAGAATATTTTACAACAAATGAGACAGGGCAACATTAACACTGGGTGAAACTAAAATTAAAAACAGAACCAGAGCTCAGATAATCATTATCTGGCATGAGAAAATTGAAGTTTATGTATTTTATTCAACTATTAGACAAACTGGTAATATATAGCGATAGTGAATTTAGCTATTTTATATTTTGTATTTTTGTACTATTTTATTGTAGATAACAGAATACATTAATGAAATATAAAATGTTATGTTAGAGCATGAGTTATTCTTTATTGGGGATTGTATAATTTTAATTTTTATTTATTGATAATTTATTAATCATTTGTTTACATTTCAAATGTTATTCTCCTTCCTGGTTTCCCTTCCATGAACCCCCTGTTCTTTCTCACTCCCCTTTGCCTCTAAGAGGGTGTTTCCCACTCACTCACCCACTCCATTTATACCCTTCTATCACCCCTTTTAATTTTTAAAGTAAAGAATTCTTTGATTATAACAAGTCATATGTAAGTGAAAGTTTCCAAAAACCTTCAATCCCCCCCGTGTATGTGTGTGTGTGTGTGTGTGTGTGTGTGTGTGTGTGTGTGTGTGAGTGTGTCTGTGTGTCGGTGTAGAAACTATTTTTCCTTTCAATTTAATTTCAAGTGATTTCATGCTGGTATTATTTTGGGCTGACCTTTCCCTGATATTTACTACCCTCAAAAGAATTATTGCTTATGAATCTGTTCATTTGCTATTGAGGATAAAATTTTACAGTAAAGAAATTTAGAAATTTTTAAGCACTCTATACCTCCCCTGAAGACATTTTAAGCAAATTAATTTATCCTTTACTATAGAGCCTAGAAACAGAATTTAACATTGCCCAGTTCAAGTGCGTATTGGAAGTGTTCTGTTTGTCCACTCCTTCTGACATAATGTAAATATATGTATATATATTTATATGTATATATTAAATAAAAGAACTAGCCATGAATAAAAATTTCTAGGCTCTTCATTAAGAAAAAATAATAACATAATCTTAATTTCCAGTTGTTTCTTCCCTTGGAAAATATATTTAACAATGTTTGGGGGATTATTTAAAGTTGGAAGTCCAATTGTTTAAATAAATAAGATCACATTAATCTGGTTTGTACCTATCAATATATGAGTCTACATATATTATATACTAGAAAGATGTGGAAAACTTTATAATAGAATCAACATGGGAAATATTAATAGTTAACAACAAAGATCATTTTATTATGATAATTTTACAGCTCTCAGTTTATTATAACTAAAACAAATTCATAACCTATATTTTGGTAATCTTTTGAAACATTATTTTATCTATCATAATTTTACATTATAGACTCTTATTATACAAGATATTAATTAATTAATTAACATTCTGTTCACATCCTGATCCCTGCTTCTCCTCCCAGTCACTGTCTCTCAAAGTCTTTCTGTCATTACTCTTCTCTTTCTCCTCTGAGAGGGTGGAGGCCCCTTTTGGTATCCCTCCACCCTTGTACAAGTCTGTGTAGAGCTAGGAGAATCCTCTTCTATTGAGGCCAGCCAAGGTAGCCCAGCTAGCAGAATATATCCCACACACAGGCAACAGCTTTTGGGATAGCTCCTGCTCCAATTGTTTGAGACCCACATGAAAATATAGCTGCACATCTGCTACATTATTGTGGAGGGCATAGGCCCAGTCATTATATGATCTTGGTTGGTGATTCAGTCTCTGAGAACCACAGGGGTTCACATTAGTTGAGTCTATTTGTTTCCTGTGTAGTTCCTATCCCATTTGGGACCCCCAATCCTTTTACTCTTCCACAAGAATCCTCAAGCTCCATCCAGTGTTTGAGTGTAGATCTCTACATCCTTTTGAGTCAGCTGCTGTGTGGGAGCCTTTCAGAAGACAGCTATGCTAGACTCCTGTCTTCAAGCATAACAGAGTATCATTAATAGTATCAGCTATTGGTGCTTGTCCATGTGAGTCTCAAGTTGGGCCAGTTATTGCTTGAGTATTCCTTAAGTCTCCACTTCATCCACTATTCTTGTATTTCTTGTAGGCCAGATAAATCTTGGGTTAAAAGTTTTGTGGATATCTTGGTGTACCTATTGCTCCTCTGAGGTTTCTGTCCAGCTACAGGAGATGATCTCTTCAGGTTCTATATCTTCAATGCTGTGAGTCACAGCTAAGGTCACCCCCATTGATTCTTGGATGCTTCCCTTACACCAGGTCCTTGGCACTTCCTCATGATGCCCCCAAACACCCCACTCCCACAAGTTGCAGATTTCCATTAATTCTCATGGCTTTCTGGCCATCTCTCCTATTCTTCCCCACTCCTGATCCTGAATCCCCCATCCATTCCCCTCCAGATCCCCTCTCTCACTATTTCTCTCCAACTATCTGCTTCCTACGACTATTTTATTCATCCTTCTCTTCAAGTATCCTCGCTTTGAACTTCCTTGTTTAGTTTCTTTGTGTCTGTGGAATGTAGCATGGGAATCCTGTGTATTTTTGCTAATGTCCACTTATAAGTGAATATATACCATGCATATACTTTTGGGTTAGGATTTCCTCACCAAGCAGGATATTCTCAAGTTCCATCTATTTGCCTGCAACATTCATGATCTCTTTGTTTTTTATAGATGATTAGTATTCCATTGTGTAAATGTACCACATTTTCTTTATAATTGAGGGATAGATAAGTTGTTTCCAGTTTCTGGTTGTTACAATCAACACTCAATGAACATAGAAGAACAAGTGTCCTTATAGAATTGTGGAGCATATTTTGGGTATATGTCCAAGAGTGGTATAGCTGGGACTTGAGGTAAAACTATTCCCTGTATTCTGAGAAACCTCCAAATTCATTTTCAAAGTGGTTATACAAGTTTCACTACCACCAGGAATGGAGGAGTTTCCCCCTTGCTCTACATCCTTGCCAACATGTACTATTACTTGATCTTGGTCATTCTGACCAGTGTAAGGTAGAATCTCAGAGTTGTTCAAGATTCCTCTGTTGAGAATTTTCTGTTTAGCTCTGAACCTCATTTTCAATTGGGATATTTGGGTTGTTGCTGTCTAACTTCTTATGTTCTTTATAGATTTTAGATATTAGCCCTCTGTTGGATGTAGGGTTGATGAAGATCCTTTCCCAATCTGTAGGCTGCAGTTTAGTCCTATTGACAGTTTCCTCTGCCTTATAGAAGCTTTGCAGTTTCATGAGGTCCCAGTTACCAATCATTCATCTTAGAGCCTGAGCCATTGGTATTCTGTCAGGAAGTTGTCTCCTGTATCAATGACTTCAAGACTATTCTCCACATTCTGTTTTATTAGATTTTGTGTACCTGTTTTTACATTGAGATCTTTGATCCACTGAATAAGTTTTGTGCAGAGTGACAGATATGGATTTATTTGGATTCTTCTACATGGAGACAATCAGTTAGACCTGAACTATTTGTTGAAGATACTTTCCTTTTTCTATTGTATGGTTTGATGGTTTGCCTTCTTGCTCAAAAATCAAGTGCCCACGTGTGTACAGATTTATTTCAGGGTCCTCGATTCCATTTCATTTATCCTATACAAATAGCATCCAGTTTTCATTATTATTGCTTTGTAGTACAGTTGAGGTTAGGAATGGTCTTTTTTTTTTTTTTTTTTTTTTTTTTTTGGTTCAGGATTGTTTCAGCTGTCCCAGGTTTTTGTTTCTCCATATGAAATTGAGAATTGTTCTTTCAAGGTCTATAAAGAATTGTGTTGGAATTTTGATGGGAATTGCATTTGGGACTGTTTCCTTGGTTAACTGTTTTTATTGCTTTTTGCTGAGGTGTGTTTCTTGTAAGCAGAAGAATGGTGATACTGTTTATTAATCCACCCTGTTAGCCTGTGTAGATTCCTTGGGGAATTAAGTCATTGGTGTTGAGATATGTTAATGACAAGTGATTGTTATTCCCTGTCATTTTGATCTTGGTAGTGTTAGTATTTGGGTGTTTGTTTGTGCTTTCTTTACTAATACTGGTGTGGAATTACTTCTTCCCTGTGTTATCTTGGATATAGTTATCCTCATTGTGTTGGAGTTTTTCTTCTAGTATTTTCTGTAGGAATAGATTTGTGGATAGATATTGTTTAAAATTGGATTTGACTTAAAATATCTTGTTTTCTCCATCTAAGGTGATTTAGCATTTTGCTGGCTATAGTAGCCTAGGTTGGAATCTGTTGGTTGTTAGAGGTTGTGAGATATTTGTTCAGGCCCTTCTAGATTTTATAGTCTCTGTTGAGAAGTAGGTGTAATTCTGATAGGTCTGACTTTATATGTTACTTGCCATTTTTCCCTAGCTGCTTTTAATACTCTTTGTAGTGTAGATTTTGTGTTTTGATTATTATAAGGGAGGACTTTCTTTTCTAGTCCAGTTTAATTGGTGTTCTATAAGCTTCTTGTATGATTATAGGCACCTCTTTCTTTAGGTTGGGAAACTATTCTATGATTTTGTTAAGAATATTTTCAGGGCCTTTGAGATGGACTCTTCAACCTTCATTCTTATCATGCTTAGATTAGGTTCTTTCATGGTATACCAGACTTCCTGGATGATTTGTGTCAGGACTTTTTAAGGTTTATTGATGTATCGATTTTTTTTTATATTGTATCTTCTAGAATTAAGGTTCTCTCATCCATCTCTTATATTCTGTTGGTGATGCTTGTATCTGTTATTGCCATTCTTTTCCTTGGGTTTTCCATCTCCAGAATTCCCCCAGTGTATATTTTCTTTATTGCTTCTGTATCAACTTTAAGATATTGCACAATATTATTTATTTCCTTCACTTGTTACCTGTATTTTCCTGTTTATGTTTAAGGCATTTATTTGTTTCCTTTTTAATTTTTTAAGTAGTTTATTTATTTCCTCTATAAAGGCTTCTATAATCTTTATAAATTTGGATTTAAGGTCATTTTCTTGTGCTTTGGTTGTGTTATAGCTTGGTAACATGGCTTACATGTATAACAGGGTAACATATATAACATGGTATACATGGCTTGCTGTAGTAGGGTAGATGTGCTTTCAATGTATCATAATGCCCTGGCTTTTGTTGATTGTATTCTTTGGAGGCTGGATGGCTTAGGTCCTTGATCCTGTTAGATTAGGTATTGGGAATGGGGTAACCTTGATTGTCCCAGTATGTCAGGCCTCTGGTGGTTATCCTTTGGCTGTATGGTTCAGGATTCTCAAGTCTGATGAAGTTGGGCAGAGAAGTAGTGGGAGAATGGAAGACTGCCTTGAAAGCAGACTTCTTGGGGCCTACAGAAGATATTTTTAACAAATATGCTATAATCTCTTACCATGATCTGTGTAATCCCTATGGATAATGGCCACATTCTCTTATTTTGTCACTCAAGAATGTATACACTTCTATCAATGCAGAGTTTTTAATTTATTTATTATTTTATGAAGTAAAATATAATTAGACTATTTATTTACTTTCCTCTCCTCCCTCCAACACCAACAACGCCTGCCCTTGCTCTCTTTTAATGTTTTTCCTCTTTTACTTTGTTATTGTTTTACACATACACCCATTTATACACATATTTGTAAATCCATAAATGCAACCTGATAAGTCTGTTAGTATTGCTTGTATATGTATGATTTCAGGGCTGACAACTTGCAATTGAGTAAGCAGTTAGGAGGTTCACACCTGGAAAACACTAATTTCTCCCATTCTTAGCATACCTAAGTTGCCTACAATTCTTTGATTGGGCATAGAACCCCATGTGATTTCTTTCCCGTTAAAATGTTTATTGATGCTGTCCTTGTTTAGGCAACCTTATATTGCTGAAGCTTCCCTATCATTTCAAAGAGAAACAATTTCATAGTCCACGTTCTGCTCTTCTTTTGTTTTTTTGGTTTTTTGTTTGTTTGTTTTTTTGAGACAGAGTTTCTCTGTGTAGCCCTGGCTGTCCTGGAACTTACCCTGTAGACTAGGCTGGCCTCAAACACAGAAATCCACCTGGCATGCTGTGATTAAAGGCGTGTGCCACCACCACCCGACCTTTCTGCTCTTCTTACCCTTACAATATTTCCTTCCTTTTTCCACAAAGTTCCATGAGTTTTAGGCAAAGGTTGTACCTATTGGAGCTAGGCATCAATAATCACATGCTCTCTACATTTTAACCAGTCAAATTTGCCTGTCCAGTTGTCTTATCTGTCCAAAATAGAAGGGTCTTTGATGAGGCTGAGAGCTATGTTCTTTTTTTTGGTATTCGGGTAAATATTTAACAAAGTCAAATGTTGGCTGTATCTTCTCTAAGATCCCTGAACTCACTATACTCAGGTAATGCTCTCAGTTTTTATACAAGGAATGATTTTATTTATTTTTGTTTATTGAATCCTAAGTCCAATTTGTCTGCTGTTAATTACTATTAATGTTTTAATGCCACTACTATACCCTTAGGGGTACCTTGCCATATTGGTCATTGATGAAGTTCATAGGCATCAGAATTGAATAGAATTATCATTGATTGCTTCTTTTCCTTGGCAATTTCTATAGCACCTTCAATACTCTAAAACTGAGTCCTCCCCACCCTCTCCCAGAACAATCAGACCCATCATTGCAGTCCTTGGTTGGTGGTTGAGACTCTGGGAGCTCTGAGGGTGCTAGTTAGTTCATATTGTTGTTT
>NW_022196911.1:34645220-34679353 GCF_008632895.1 Mastomys coucha | reverse complement strand
GGAAAGGAGAAATTTACATGTAAATAAAGAAAATATCTACTAAAAAAAAACCAAAAAACAAAAAACAAAAAACTGAGTCCTCAAGTAGATGGGTTTCAAGTGAAATTCAACTAGAATTCTGGTTCCTGTAGGTGAAATGGATGATGGTTTCAGAAAGAGACACTTTTTTTTTTTTAACAGTTCCATGTGAGGTTATTGTAGGAGAGAAGGGTAAAGGTGGCAGTGTGTACTCTTTGGTTAGTGGTTCAGTCCCCAGGAGCTTTGAGGAGTCTGGCCGGTTGACACTGTTGCTCCCCCTATGGGGCTGCAAACGCCCTCAGCTCCTTCAGTCTCTTCTCCAACTCCTCCATCTGGGACCCTGCGCTCAGTTCAATGGTTGGCTGCAAGCATTGGCCTCTGTATCTGTCAGGCTCTGGTAGAGCCTGTCAGGAAACAGCTTATCAAGCTTGAACTCTTAAAAACTGTAATAGAGATGCTGAAGTGTAGTTCTCCGCAAGGGATGGCTTTTTTTTTTTTTTTTATTTGGTGGTGCTGAGGTCATAATGATGTGACTGGACATGGAAGGACTGGGAAGTGATTGGAATTAGAGTTCATGATGTAGAATTCCCAAATAATCAAGAAAAATATTAAGTAAAGAAAAAAATAGAAATTGATAGTGAAGAAGTAGGACAATCTCAGCCCATTACAAATGTTTTTCTTAAACCTATCATATACAAAAGAAGAAATCTGTTTATCTGGACTATGAAATAAAGAACTTCCTAGAGACTGTAGAAGAATCAACATTCTTTTAACTGTAGACCTGATTCACGATTCACCCCAAAACCTGAAAACTGCATGGAATCTCAAACCAGACAATACCATGGTGACTTTGGTTACTGCTCAAATGATTTGTAGTACACCAGCATTTCGCGTAAATGTGCACCGTATTTCAAGTGGATGTGTAAAAAGGCCTGTGTCAAAACATCTTCAAAATAACTACATTTCCCCCTTGTTAGAAAATTGAAGGTAGCAAATGCCAGTTAAGTTTTTGTTTTGATTTTGTTTTTCCTATACATAATTTCTTATGTCACTCAAGGTTCAAAAAAGCTTTAAAAATGTATGTTATATTGTCTCCAAGAGCTATCTGCTACTTTCCTTATTAGATTCTGGTGGGCCAGGTGAAAAGTTTTCTTTTTAGTAAATGCACCCCTTTAACTAATCCTATCAGATGACTGAAGCCATTAAATACATTATCCTGTGATTTACTTTAGAGGTAGTAGTACCCATCTGAAATAGTGCCCAGAAGGTTTGATTTTTCTCTTCATTTGAGTTTTTACATTCATCCAAGTAATTACGTTTTCATTTGTCAAAGCTCTATGAAAACAATCATATCCTCTAAGATAACCTCATGAGTGTCTCTTAGCTATACAACCAGCAGAAGCTGACTGTGTGAGCTAATGGACTTTTTAGTTGAGCAAAGATTGCTGAAACATTTTATCCCAGACTGTCTTCAGGAGTCTATTTTTTCCTTCCTTACTCAAAATAAACTATTCTCATTGTCTTTTTCCTCTTGTTCTTTCTATATACCATCAAATTTTATCAGTCTCACATCCTTAGTATATCATAAAGTTACTGATTTATTGTCAGTGACATATAACTTCTCAAGATGATGTTTTCTTCTCTATCATTCAAGTGAAAATAATTGTCCCATGAAATCTTTTGTATTCAAGCTTGATATATGATCTAAGCATTTCTTTAGACTACAGTTTGCCCCTAGATAGATTAGCAGGTGTGGAATACACCTCTATAGTTTGGGAAGATTCACATTTATATTCAATAACTTTAAATCCTTCTCATTATTTGGCAGAATTTATATCCAAGCATTCATATGAGAGGCTGGACTTTAGTTTGTAAAGCAAATATTTTATTTAGCATGATGGTCAATTATAATTTATTATAATTTGTAATTTAAAATTACATTTGAAGAGGCATATTAGAGGTTATGAACTTGAGATAAATGGTGTTGTGTAGGAATAAAAAGATATGAATTTTCCTTGAACAGTTTTCTCCTTTGTAGCTAAACAGCAGAAGTACACAATACAGCAAGATCATGGAAGTAAAGTCTAAAATTTTAGGCAAATAATAAATCATTGGTAAGTCATTAAATTATTTTTGAAAAAATTAAGGTAATATAATGGAATAATCAGGATGTTTTAATTACATTTTTCAGTGAAAATACTTTTGGCTTTTAGTATTGAATCATTAAGATAGAACTGCCCCAGTATTTACTAGGTACTGGCTTCAATTACCAGCACCAGACATAGATATATAAATAACAATCATTTGATCAATCCCCTTCATATAGGGTATCAAGGATGGATCAGAGAAGTTGGTTAGGAAGTCTTTAGCTGCATTAGTGTGAGAAATAATAGCAGTTATACTAGAGAGTTGAAAGTACTCCTGGAGCAGAATCAGTGCCTTTATGAAATGATAGGAAAATTGCTTTCCTAATTCACACTGATAGTTAAAACATAAAGAAGAAGAACACATTAAGATGACACTATTACTAATACAATTACTCAACAGGTTTGGGAATAATGATCATTAAATTCAAGATACATTTCCACTAAAGATATTAATGTGTGTATATGATTTTAGTTTGTATATATGTTTTAATTGCTACAAAATAGGTACTGAGACAGTATTTTTAATCACAGGAAGGTGGGATGTATTTATTTTCCACAGGTCCATAATAAGCTAAGGTCACAGAAATATGGATTTGTACTTTTGTGCCAATATAGTAATAGCAGTGCAAAATATCATCTCTTGGGAGGTGACATGATTGGAATGTGTGGTAGATTGAAGCTGGCTTGCCTAAAATAATACATAATTAATACATTTTGCTAGATTTTATATTATTAATCCATTATAAACATCAAATGTTCTTCTTGATAATTAAGTGCAATGACTGCAGGTTCTTATTTTAGAATATTATTAAAGATTACGATCATGATCAAAAGAAAATAAAGGTAAGATTTAGATGTAAGACAGAAGTGAAAAGAGTCAGTAACTTAAAAAAATCTTAATGTATTACTTGTGGTTACTCAAGTTATGATTTATAAGCATTTAAAATATCCCTGTTTAAAATAGAGGTTGGGCAGTCTGTGTCTCAAGGTTGGTTGCAATTAGAGAAGTTGAAAACAAACACAAAAGCAAACAAACAAAAGCAAAGCAAAACAAACCATTAGATGCTGCATTTCAACTTTAGTGGAGCATTTTTGCAGTATCCTTTAACCAGTTTTATTTTTTACGTCCATCATAGTAATTGCTCTCCTGCAAAGATATAATATAGAGTCATAGGCCTAAGTATGTACAACATACTTTAAAAGGCATTGTGGGACTCACATTACTTAACAAATACAGCAAATGACACTTCCTCTATGAATTCTTCATGACCTGAGGAGTGCTGAATCATTTGCCTTAATCAGCATGGGGCACTGCTCAAGTCCTGCATTGGGGTCACTGCAAATTCATGATGGGAAATGTAAATTCGGAACAATAGCACTGCATTGCATTTTTATTTTCTCAGCCTTTGCATAACCATCTTACTGTCTAAAGGAGGACAGAGATCTGTGGCACATGGGATGCCACTTCCTCTCATACAGGGATGAATTGGAGGTATGCTCTGGCAACATACCACATCATGTTGGAAACAAAGAGAACCAGATGATTCCATTATGAAGTACTTTACAAGTTAGGTCTTACTATTCAATGGCTTAAAGAAGCTTCTATTAAAATGTGGGCTACTTTCAGGAAGGGAGCGAGCTAGCAAAGCACCTCAGAAGTGATGGGACAGAAAAGACGATTTGATCCCCTTTTCTTAAGTTAATAGTTTCACCCTTGCAAAGACTCCAGAATGAATTGATAGTAATCTTTGATCTGTTTTACGTTTTATGCTATCTTAGCAATGTCATTAACAGCCTATATTTTATATAATATTTCTGTAGTTATAAAACATTAATTTTATAATGTTTTTAATGTCTGCCACTTTGTGGAATACATTTGCTAAGAGGAGAAATTTCAACTCATAAAGCATACTTATGCTTTATTAGTAATGCCCATTAAAGTAGAAACTAAAAATGTGAGTTACATGTAAAAATTTAAATTTTGATAGTTATAATAAAATAATCAGAGCACTGATTTAAACATTTTTTTATTTTAGCAAATATAAAACATTTATGAAAATATAGTATAGAAATTATGAAAAAATATTTGACAGATTTAGACAACAACATGGGTCTTGGGTTTTCTACTTTAATTCAGAGTAAACGTACATGTCAAGGGCTAGATAGCTGTCGGTCACCAGAGGACATCTTGTTAAATTTAGAGTTTAAAAAGCCAATATGTCATATCTCCTAATGATAATGATAATATTAGATTTGAAACAATGTAAAGAGGAGAGTCAGAATCTCAAAGTTAGAATGTCCATTTTCAAACCACAGGAGAGAGGTTCACTAGCCCAAAACAACATAAAGAAAGAAATCCCACAAGGAGAAAGCAGAATATGACCCTAGCTACAAAATGTCAGCCTCAGAGATAACTTCACAAATTCAATGAGAATTTTACTTTATGATAGTAACGTAAGGAGAGATTTTTATCACCCATAAAAGTTGAAAAGGGATCACATGACCCAGGCCTGATAAAAGCATTTTAGAAGTGGGAACTTTTGGAGGGAGAAAAGGGATGGGAGAAATGATATGATATAATCTAAAGAAGAAGAGAAAACATGAAAAAGAAAGAAAACAACAATGAAATTTTTCTTTTTTTAAAAATGAAGACAATAATTTAGTCAGTGAATAAACTAGGTGTTCAGGAGTAAACTATCATTAGGTGTTAAGGAGTATATTGTTACTTAATTCCCTCTAGTTTTTAGAAATAGCTATATTTCAATCTAGTTTGGGATAAATTAGTAAAACTTCATTTATTTGAATATATAAAAATGAAATTTAGTCGTGTCTGAGAATATATATGTATATATGCATATATATCAGTAAATAAAATTATTAATATATATCTGAGATATTTGCACAGTGGCTAATAGCAATGGTTGGACCCAGGTTTAATTCCCAATATTCATATGGAAGCTTATAACTATCCATCAGTCCTGGAGGTTCAAACAATCTCTGAAGGCTGCAGACACACATGTGGTATAATAGCATAACGCAAAAAAACCCATACATGTTGTAATCATAAAAAGAGAAAGAGCTGTAAGAATATGTTATGTCTGAGTGTCAGGGAAGGGGGAGCCTTGGCAGGCCCATGCCACGGTATCCCTTCCCCATGAGGGACCAGCCACACAAAGGTATAGTATAAAATAGAGTTCATTTAGGGAATGGGGAGGGGAGTTAAGAAGGTAGCAGAGGCAGAGAAAGGCAGAGAGAAGGAGATATCAGAGAAAGAGAGACTAGCCATATCTACTTGGAGATTGGGGGTGGGGGCATTGAATGGGGATTGAGGAGGAGCTAGGGGCCAAGAGGCAAGAGAGAGGCAAGAGAGTAAGAGTAAGAGCGGGAGGAAAGGCCAAGCAGCCCTTCTTACAGTGGGCCGGACCTACCTGGCTGTTGCCAGGTAACTGTGGGTAGGAGCATATATGGCTGCTGCCAGGTATTTGTGGGGGTGGAGTCCAGACAGAATACCAACAATACATATAAAATACTAAAATTAACAAAAAAAAAAACCTTTTTAAAATAAGTCATGTCAGTTTTTTTTTAATTATTCTTGAAATACTGATCTAAGATCCAGTTCTATAACTCTAGAATGAAGAGATTACCAAACACATTTGAGCCAATATACTAAACAATAATAAACACTATTCTCTCTGGAACGAGAGGAATATTTCCTATTTTGTATTATCATTTATTATTTTATAAGGTAAGAATAGAATCTATGCTTACTTGTATCAACTAAAATCTTTATCCCTTTTGTTTGAGAGTTTAGTATTATCCAGTAAACCCCAGGTAGTTGAGAAAAAATATACTTAGAATTATTTTTTTAAAAAAATCTTACCAAGATTGGTGTCCCATTCTGTAACTTTTTCACTGCAGAAAGACACAAAAAAATTTCTTCTTGCTTCTTTTTAATGCCTTTCAGACCAGAAGTAAACCTTGATATTATATAAGATGTCACATAGGGGAGTACACCAGTGTAGTCGGCACAAGTTCTTTTCTCCTGCCGTGGTTAAATGTTCATGACTTTATTCCTTTGAACACAATCAGGAAATAGTATATATCTTTTGTCTTGGGATGGAAAAGTACAGGTTGACAACAGGGAGAGAAAACTTATCCCTTGAATAATATCTGAAGCCAGGTCTGACTGGAATTAAGTTTCAGGTAAACCCAGCAGCTAATATTTGTAGAGAAACGTCTACCATGACCTATGGCGAAGAGCTTCACAGAACCAGAAGAGGACAGTAGTACACAGTTCCATGCTGAACAGCTCTCAGAGCTATGCTCCCTCAAGCTGCCAACACAGATCCCAAGCTTGAGTTACATCGTCATCTATGTTACTCTCTTTATTATGCTTGGGACCCTTCACAACTCCTTTGCATTCCCTTACAATTAGGTTTCAATCTGTCCTTATGCAACATATTAGGAATGTCATATTTTTATTCATGGTTTCACATGCCTCTAGAAACTCAAATAAACCTCATTTCTCTCATCATCTGTCCTTAAATCTATGAAAACAGTCCCTCCCAACTCTAACAAGATCATCCACAGACAATCAAAATGCATCTGTTAACAGTGTGATGAGTCCTAATCATCTTTGACATCTGCTGATGGCATTAAGTTAGACTTTTTAAATGTTTAGCTAGCTAGAACATGATTTTATGTTAATGAGTTTATTTTGCTATACATTTTTTCAGATTCATTGGGGGGTTCACTGAATATGTTTCCCTGAATTTATCTATAAATTCCTTCTATTAAAATCTCATGATAAAAATAAAACAAAACAAAATAAGAATTCACCGAGGATGAGAAAACTGAATTTCTCTCTAGGGTAAAAGAAATGGTTATAGAAATGTTAAGTATTTTCCAAAGACTCAAAACCTATTTAGTAACACTTACTATGAAAACTATCAAGAGAACAATATCTCAAAACCATCATAATGTTTTCTCACAATGCATGTTTCCAAAATATTGCCAAATGCCTTTTAAAGTGTTGGAAGTTAATATGGCAAATAGGTTCTCTCCAGAACCTAGAACAAATCTCTTCATATTTTTTCTCAGACCTGTTACCTCTTTGAACAAATATATTCTTGGGAGGGTACTTTAATTTTTTTTTAATTCACTTTACATCCTGTTCACTTTATAGTCCCTTCCCTGCTCTCTTCCCAGGCCCACTCTTAAAAATCCCTCCCCCATTGACACCGCTCCTTCTCTACCCCTTGGGTAGTACTACCCCACTTTGGGGCATCTAGTGCCAGCAGGTCTATGCACTAGACCTCTCTCCACTGAGATCTGCCCAATAGTCTAGATAGAGCAAAAGGACCCAATAGCAGGGAACAGGCCTGAGACAGCCCCTGCTCTACTTATTAGGGGACCCACATGAAGACCAAGCTGCACGTTTGTTACAAATGTATAGAGCATCTAGGTCCAGCTCCTGCTTGCTCCCTGGTTGTTGGCTCAGCCTCTGTGAGCATCCATGGTCCTAGGTTAGTTACTTTGTGAGTCTTATTGTAGTATCCTTGAATCCTTTGAATTGCTCACTTCTGATACGCAGTCTTTCACAAGATTCCCTGTCTTCTTTAGGTCTCTGCATCTGCTTCTGTCAGCTGCTGGATAAAGCCTCTCAGGAGATCATTATGCTAGGTTTTATGTCTACATACAAAGCAGAGTATCATTAATAATGTCATGAATTGGCTCTCTCACATAAGATGGGTCTCAAGTTGAGGGGGTCATTAGTTGGCGGTTCCTCATTCTCTGTTCTGTATTATCCCTGCATACCTTGTAGGTGAGACAAATTTTGGGTTGAAGGCTTTGTGTGTGGATTAATATCCCCTTCCAGCCTATCCTTCTTTTTTTATATAAGACAATATATTGGCAAAATAGATTTGTGATTATAAAAATGTACCTTTCTCCAACTTAATAATATTGTTAACATGTAATACTATATATTTCTGAATTTAAATATGAAGAATTAAGGTTTATTTTCTCTCCTCTTCCTCCTCTTCCACCTTCTCCCGTGCATTAGTAGTGAGGATTCTAATTTCTATAAAAATCCACAATTTCTTAGCTACCCTGGTTTTTATTAGATGTTTTCTTTATTTACAATATCTCCTTTCCAAGGTTCCCCTCCAAAAAAGAAAAAAAAAGATAAAAAGAATAAAATAACTAAAACAATCCCATGTTCCCTTCCTCCTCCCCCTGCTCACCATCCTACCCCCACCTGCTTACTGGCCCTGGCATTTCCCTGTACTGGGGCACAGAACCTTCACATGGCCAAGGTACTCTCCTCCCATTGATGACTGACTTGGGCATCCTCTGCTATATGCATGTTGCTGGAGGCATGAGGCCCCCCATTTGTACTCTTTGCTTGGAGTTTTAGTCCCTGGGAGCTCTGCGGGTATTAGTTCATATTGTTGTTCATCCTAAGGGCTGCAAACCCTTCACTTCCTTGGGTCCTTTCTCTAGCTCCTTCATTGGGGACTCTGTACTCAGTCCAATAGATGGCTGTGAACCTCTACTTCTGTATTTGTCGGGTACTGTCAGAGCCTCTCAGGAGACAGCTATATCAGGTTCCTGTCATCCAGCACTTGCTGGCATCCACCATAGTGTCTAGATTTGATGATTGATTATGGGAAGGATTTCCAGGTAGAACAGTTTCTGAATTGTCCTTCCTTTAGTCTCTGCTCCATAGTTAGTCTCTACAACTCCTTCCATAGGTATTTTATTCCCCCTTTTAAGAAGGAAGGAAGTATCCACACTTTGGTCTTTCTTCTTGAGCTTCTTATGGTTTGTGGTTTGTACTTTGTGTATTCTGATCTTCTAGGCTAATATCCACATATCAGAGAATGCATACCATGTGTGTTCTTCTGTGATTGGGTTACCTCAGTCAGGATGATATTCTCCAGGTCCATTTTCTTAATCCGCATATCACCATTGTCTCCTCTGTCTCTCTCTCCTTCTCCCCTTTCTCTCCCCCCTCTCTCTCTCTATCTCTGTATCTATGGTAGTGGATGAACTCAGCTCTCCCTGAAACTGTTTTACTGTTACTGGGTTCTTGCTCTATGTATTAGCTTGGGCTCATGATCATCAGAATTTTCCTTTTATAGTTCTATTAGCAATCCATCCCAGAAAGTCCATGACCCTCATCAAGGAAGAGCCTTCAGTTTTGTTCATCCTTGACCTGATCACAGACACTAGATAACTAGATCAAGTCCACTTATGATCAGAGACTAGAACCTTCTGTCTTAATTTCATCTTAATAATACTTGACAGTCTTTATTTCTTACTGGCTCTAGCTTCATTTTCTCTGTTGCTCCTCTGGGGTGACCACATACCTAACTCATCTTTTCAGCTCATCTTAGACTATGAGCAGATTTAAAATTAAATGCCCACAGGCATTAGTTTCTTCATCTGCTTTTCTTCCTCACTGTGGACAGAAGCTCTGGGTTGAATGGTAGTGGTATTTACCTGTCTTTCATTCCCATGGTTTCAGAGAATGGCATGCCTTTTTGCTTTCAGTGTTGCCTCTCCACATGCAGCCTCCATCTCTTTTCCCACATGTTACAAGACTTTGTTTAATCAAATGTCCCTTTTTTCTTTCATCTATAAATTTTTTCCTTCACAAGTCAGGCTTTAGAAAAAGACTCATGTCCCTCCTCTAGTCACTTTGCAATAATATCCTATGTCATTATGTATAAGTCTTTGAAGTGCTGACTCTCAGACCATCTGAGTCCCAGCTGGCAGGCTTTCCCCAGTTCTTATGAGCCAGGCATGTCTGAATTATTCAGTGTAGCATCCTTGAAGCTCTCCGCTTTACATAAACTGAACACTCTTGCTACTTTTCTTTGATTTCTCATAAACTCATTCACTGATCAAGGTCGTCAGTCTTACTTACAGGCTCCTACCCTCAATCTGAGTTCCTGTCTCTTCTTCTGTTATTAAAGGTTTACTTTGGCTACTTGACGTGTTTCTCTTTGTAACAATTTTCTAACTAATTTGTTTTCTGTTAAAATACGTATGTTGAAATATCTGTACTTAATTCATCTAAAGCAGTGGTTCTTAAAATTCCTAATGCTTTGACATTTTAATATAGCTACTCATGTTCTAGTGAATCCCAACCATAAAATTATTTTGCTGTGGCTTTGTAACTGTAATTTTGTTTCTGTTATCAATTGTAATGTGAATATCTAATATACAGGATATCTGATGTACAACCCTCAAATAGGACCATAACCCATGGGTTGAGAACTGCAGATCTAAATTCTTCTGTTATTAAAGAATAGAGTGGTGATGATAATGGTGGTGGTACAGATGATTATGGAAATGAGGTGAAGATGATGATGAAGAAGAGGATGATTAAATGTTGACATTGCCCTTCAGCAAAATCATAGCAGGTGGTCTGTTGTGGGAAATGAATTGGAGTTACTTCTTTTTGAAGTGAAGGGGTGTACACATGGAGGAAGGCTTTGTGTATTAAATTATATGAAAATGGATTTTTAGGAGTTGATCTACAGTTTTTGTGTTTTGCAGGTAGGTTAAGTATATGAAGCCTAGTTGGGTTGAAAGTTATGAATAAACTATTATAGACCTACCTGGTTTTCAGCATCTTAAATCTTATCTAGAAGGATAAAGTGAACCCAATGTTTTACAAAGTAAAGAAAAAGTCTACTTTGTGATTTGTAAAGTTATTTTTATCTATATATATTATATACATATGATTGTGTAATTATCTTATTACTGTTTTATTTTGTCTTATTTATTTATGGTAATAATCTTGGGGGAATTCTGATGTTCTAAGGTGATCTTTGAATCATAAATGAATATTCTGCCCTTAGGGAGGGGTACCATGTTAGCTTTTCATAACTAAGTCTTGTTGCTGGAGTAAGGCAATTTCTAAGAACCAGGGTCTACTTTCTTTTGTCAAGAATGATTATGATGTGGATGCTTATGGCAGTGTCAAGTACCATGTTCTAGCAGGTCCTGTTTTCAGTGTGCAATGTGTATTAGATCATTAACTTCCTCATATTCTTAGGTGGTAACCTGTTACTACTCTTGTCACTGGCAAAATAGCCAACATAACTTACAAAGAAAAAAGATTTGTTTGCCTCAAGTTTTTATGGGTATTTCATCCTATTCTTGGGCACAGTGTGATGATGGGAGGAAACCTGTGATGGAAGAAATTCTGCATGGAAGATAGAGCTATAGTAGGCATAGAGACTATGAAAGGACATCCCTGATGTCCTTCAAACACTACGTGTCCTTCAAAGACAAATAACCACCCCCTCTAGCTAGGATACCTCACTAGATATTCCTAGCACTTCTCAAAATGGAACTACTCAGAGCATACCAATCCTATAACATATGAATTTGGGGTTAGGAATTTAATGTGAAAACTGTAAAAGACAGGGACAACCATTTTCCCAATTTCACAAAAGCGAGGTACATCACTTACACAGTGCCAAGGATTATACTTTGTAGCAGTTAGATATATTAGGTACTTCTTTTATATTACCATATATCGTACTGAATGTACTATTCTTTGTGGCCTTAATCACTAACTTTGTACCCATTTCTCTGTGATAAATTCTTCTAGGTGGAGCTAAATATTATCTTGTGTTCTATTTGCTCACTGTCCTTTCCTTCTCTTGTCCCACACGGGTAAGCCTTCTGTCACTGATATCCATTTGAACAGCTTGACAGAGCAAGTGAGTTAAAACTTCTGTACAAAAGGAGTTGAGGGTATGGATCAGTGGGTAAAGCCCTTGCTGGAGGAAACATAAGTCCATGAATTAAGGTCCCAAGCACACATGTCCAATGGGGTGAGGTGGCCTGTGTCTGTATTCCCAGGGGTCCTCTGAAATGAATGGAGATGCAGAAGCTGATGGGCGATATAGTAAGGCATGGTCTATGCAAACAACAAGATAACCAGACAAAAAGCAAGGAAGAAGGTAAGGAACAACAGGATGTATTGGCCTTTGACCTCCATATGTACACAGTGGGACATGAGTCTCATGTGTTCTTATGCACACATACACACACACACACACACACACACACACGTACACACACACACACCACACATCTTCAAAGGAAAATATATTTGAATTAAATATTCAAGGTTAGTGAGACATGGTATATACTTTTCATTCTTGTACACTTGCTTGACAAACTAGAGTAGGTAGAGAGGCTGGCAAGGTTTTTCTTAAGATCAAATCACCAAGTATACTTGATTTAATTTTGAGTATGAGTTTTCTCTACTTCATGACTCGGTCTATCTTTTTCTTCATTTCTTCTTCCTTTGTATGTATTATAGGAAAGCACATACTATCCAAGACTTTTGCACCAAAGTCAGATTTTGGATAATTTCAGAATTTGAATTCAGAATATAAAAAGTCTAACTTGATTTTCCATTGTCGTCATGGTTTATCCATTGCATCATATACTGAAAATATTGGATTTGAAATAAAAACAAACTTCATTTGGAAACTAAACATTGTCTAGATATATTAAGCAATATAACAGGGTATTTATTTTATTTAATTTTCTATCTTTAAAAGTATAGGTGGAAATACTTATGTTAAAATCAACAAAACAAAACACCTACCAAATTGTTAGGATAAATCCAAATTTTGTTGTGGGACACACACAGACACACACACACAAACACACACAGTCTTGCTAATAGCCCATATTGACTTCAATTCTAGTTAAACTCCAATCTCTCAAGTGCTGTAATTACAGATATTTGTAACCATTATTAACATAACTTAAGACTTAGAGTTTCTTGGTTTTAATGCCTGTTTGCCTTCTTTTTTTTTTTTCACTTTACATCCCACTCACTGCCTCCTTCCCAGTCACCCCCTTCCACAATCCTTTCCCCATCCACCTCCCCTTTTCCTATGAGTGGGTGGGGGCCCCACCCTAGCACATAAAGTCTATGTGAGGTTACAAGCTTCCTCTCACACTGAGGCCAGACAATGCATTTCAGCTAGAACAGATCTCACAGACAATGCCTGCTGTTCTTAACTCTAGTCTATAACTGAAATTTTTCTTAAAGAATTCATGAGCTCTATATGATTAGACTCTTTCTCCCTAACCTCACCATTTTTTTGCAGTATAATTGACACATTAACTTGTCTTAGTAGAACACCAACGATAGGTGGTACTAATTGTGTGACTATTTAGTATCTAACTAAATTATGGGAGAGTACAAACCATAGCTCCCTCTTTTGGGTCTGTATTCAAAGTGCTGAACACAAAATACATAGTGAATTATAAATCTTTATGAAATTGTTCAACAATTATCAAAGTCAATTATTCAACAATTATAAAAGTCATGTGGCCTTCTGGTGAAACAGAAAACATACATACTGCGAGAGTCTCTTCCAATACGTGTAAGTGTCAACATATCTAGCCTTTGAATTTATAAGGGTGCTACACAATATCAGAAAGTTTCATCTTTGTCATTTTGTGAAGAATTTGAAATTCAAAATAACTCCACAAAGTAGCAAGGTAGAGGCTGCCTTAAGTCAATACAGATGTTTTCTATTTCAGATTCTGAATCTTTATACTTCAGCATGCTCATTTTTCTAACATTTATAAGTCATACAGTCTTACTTGACATATTGGTTTTGAAAACTCCACAAAATGATTTCATCTGGCAGCTTCACTGTCTGTGACTTTATCAGTCAATTAAAATAACAATTAAACATGAAGAATATTAATCTACATAGAAATTATGACATACTTCCACCAAATAAACACAATAATTATTATCTCCAACACTGAACACTGAAAACCATGTTGAATCCATGTTCAAAATATGCAATAACCAGATGACATACAGATTGACTTAATCAAGTCATTATTTTTATCTCAGAGTAAATGTTTTGTTAAAATTTCAGAGAATAAAATATTGTTTAATACATTAGTATGTTTTGAGAAATATTTTCACATCAGAGACAACCAGTGAACCATTCTAAAGAACACTGAAGCTGAGAAGAGATCTTCATATATATATAAAATCATGTATTTTTCCTTACAATGAATCTCTGTGATTCCTACCAAGGATCCCAATTTGAAACTGTGAATAGACATTCTCACTACAGGGGATACAGCAGCTCAAAATTGTTTGGGACAAACTGAGATGTGGCCAATTGAAAGTAAAGAAATCACAATAAATAGCTTGCAATAAATGATCTCTAATGGAAATGGGCCATAATTTTTTATATTAGCTGCCTTAGAATGTTCTGACAGAAATACTATGCCAAAACAAATTTAAAAGTGATCTTAACCATGAGGAGTCACATTAGGCACCCATTGACTCCTTTATACTGTGCATAACTTAATGAAAAAGACAATCATTTCTCACAAAAAGTGTAAGACTCTATTCACAATAGGGAGTAAAAATTACAAAAGTAATAAATTGTCATTTCAACTTAAAAGGTACTGTTATTTATGTGGACATTTTATTTTACCAGAGAGAGTCTCTATTATACTTTCTTTCAGTTCTTTTTAGCTTCTTGAAAATATATAGGTATTTTTCAGAACAAAATAATATCTTGAGACATGTTTTTTTATTTCTATTACTAGTTGAATTGAATACAACACCCCTCTATGTTGGTGCTTTGTATATCTTCCTTTCTAACCTCACTTCTGGTTGTCTCTGATGGTGTTTCTTATCTTCCACAAAACATCAAATTACCCATAGTGCCTTCTGATACAGTCATATTTCCTTATTCATTAGAAATCAGTTCAGGCATATAGAATTTAGAAGTTCATAGATGCTCAAAAGCCTATATAAATTGATGTGCTCTTTGCACATAACCTATAAATATCCTGACCCACACCTTATACTCCCATATGTCTCATAATCATGTAGGCAAAGTGAACACTGTATAAAGTGTGACTTTATTACCTTGGTTGATGTATAATGTCAAGAAAAAGTCTATATCTGTCTTCCATAGATACATTCTCTATTTGCTTGTCAATCAATGGGTGTGGAGCACAGAGAAGGAGCTGGAACACAGCACTCCAGGCTATGCTTTAGCTGAAACAGTTCCTATAATACTGTAGACATCCCTTGAAAACCCCTCTCTCTTTTGAAGCCTCAGCTTAAGCCTTCATTCTATCATTTCCAGTGTGTTCTCTGAATTTTTTTTCTGAGGCTTAGCAGGTTGGCTCTAAACTGTCCACTACTTTCTGTGGCATAACTACCCACTGTGTCTACTCAAGAGCTGGCTGGCAACTATTAAAATGATACACCATGGTGGATGAAGTACATCCACTTGCCTCAGTAATGACTGTCCTGCTGGTAAAAAGTGGTGTCAGTTCTTGATACAGCTGCTTTGAGCTCAAGTTTCAGTGAAAGAACCTGTCATCAAAAGAGAGGGGTGACATAGAAAATTTACCCTGCTTTCTACACACACACACACACACACACACACACACACACAGAAAAAACCATAATACAAGCATTAATAATAATGGTAACAATTAGATAAAACAGTAATTATGTCCACATGCCAACCATAATTTATTAACTTAGAGGTTCTAGGCATGGCTGATCTTCTTTAGAAATCCTTGTGGGGCATGGGCCCATCCACTCCGAGCAGAAGAGGGGAGTTGGGCTAAGAATTGTGGGAGGGGATGACTGGTAGGGGGCAGCGAGCAGGCTGAAAAGTGAATAAGTAAGTAAGTAAGTAAGTAAATAAATAAATAAATAAATGAAATTTTAAAAAAAGAAAGCCCTTAGGTTATATTGAGAATTCATTGCTGAAAATTATCGACCAAAAGGTGAAGCCATTAACATTATTTCTCAACACTTCTTTTTAGTTGCAACAGCATTGCTATATGATCTGTAAGATGTTGACTTTTTTCTCCAATTGTAAAATACAGGATTCATGACAGTAATTTTCAGTGTCCAAACAAACTGTAAACGACTTTAGATAACGTCAATACAAGCTCTAGAAAATGCTGGCCATTTCTTCAGAGGGTCAGTCTATTCTTTCCTTATTCCTCTCTGAGCATGCCTTACAGAGGATGAAAGCCTTCATGTATGCCTTTGCTCATTGTTATTCATTGGTCCAAGGAAGCTGAGATGGGCATCTCAGTTTATTTAATCAGTGGTTCTCTACAAGAAGGTTAGGGATCATCTCTGTGTATCAGAACTGATATGTAGCAATGTCCATCAAAAGAGATTAGTAAGCCTCTGTCAGGGTGGATGCCACAGGGCAGAATGAAACCTGAAGCTAGGTTAAGTAATTGGGTTCTTGTTCAATACAGGTGCTTGTTTTGCTGTGTAATGAAAGAGCTTTGGTGCAATAGATGTCTGAATCCAAATACCCTACGGATTTTCTGATGGATAAAGAGATAGGAGTGAAAGGCATTTAATTTAGAACTATTGAAAAACTTTAAAGAGATTAGAAAAATGGCAAATGCACTTTTTTAAAAAAAATCAAGAATTCTTTGTTACTTATAGGAACTTTTTTTTTTTTAAATTAACACTAAAACTTTTTTTTCCCTGTTGTTTTTTTTTTTCCATCAGTGTGCCATCATTAGTTGACCTTTAAGACTCAGGTTATGAGGAAGATAGCAGAGGAACTCTTATCTCTTAATTCATGTAATCCAAAGTTAGGTTGTGATATTGCCCTTGCGTCTCACTGGAGTGTCACATCAGAGCTTAGGCAGAGCATTGGCAAAAGGAAGGTCTTACTTCAATGGATCTTTGTCCCTGAAATGTCAATACCCACCAGTGTATCTAAGCTTCTGTTAAAAAAGAAATGACATTTAAAACTAGTTCTCAGAACACACTGTAAAAATATACTTCATTCAGAAAGGGAATGTAAATAATGAGCATGGTGTGGTCATACAATCAGATGCCAAAATGAATCATATTAATCTCTAAAATAAGATTATTCATGCGCAGCACTGTCTTCCAGTCTGTCAGAGATTCGTTCAATCTGTATACTTTCTGCAATAACTAACACCAACACACACTTTTCTTTCACTTCTACAATTGCCTGACACATGATTCAATAAAACACGTTGTTTAAGGATAAAGAAAAAACACAACTCTAGGGGGGAAGAAAATCCACAATTTGATTCAATCTGTTCTCACTTCACAGATTGTATATAAACCTTTAGCAGGTGTATTGCACAGCACACACATGTTCCCAGTAGCCCTACACGTGGCCTGCACACCACTGTCTAGCTCGGACCCTTTCTTTTCTGTCCCATGAGTTGTGAGCCTCCCTGGAGTAGACAATCTGTTTATTCCCAGGTCATCCTCCTTTGCTGTTCTCTGGCCTTGTCCCCTCACCCCATGCTTCCCTTCGCTTCACTGATTATAAAACATACAAAGGTTATTTATAGACTTATAGTTCTACAAAGAAGGTATGTATAGAAATGGGCTACTTGTATGTGTTGTTAAGGAGTGGTGTTTGCCAGCAAGGTTCATAAGGAACAAGAGTGATTTGAAGCCAGAGTTCAACTTGAAACTGATTGTTTAAGTCTTGTCAGCTCCCAGGCGTTTAAGAGACCCATTTTCTCTCTGCAGAGGGTCAAATGCACAACCTACTGATGATACATTGTTGCCTTGAGACTGGGAGTGTCTCTGATGAAAAACACGACCACTCCTAACCTATGGTGTTAGGGAAGGGCCAGAGTAGCAATGTCTTTTCAAACAGATGGCTGCCAGATGTTGAGTGACCCTTTGGTTAAAAAAAAAAAAAAAGGAAAAAAAGAAAAAATCCTCCTGGAGGCAGAACTATCATTTATCTCTAAATGAGGAAGGAGACCTTCTCCATTTTTCCTGATGAACCCTCTACTTCATTTTGAAACTGACAAGTTTAAACAAGATGGGAATCAGATTGCCTCTGCCTATCTCATTCCTTCAGCCCAGCCGACAACATAATTAATGTTGCTGAGGAAGAAAGAAAAGCTTGTTTGATGAGAACTTTTTTTCCCTGTCTTTTATGAAAAAAAAATGTTGAGAGAGTAGGTTGCCTTTTGCACATTTTACCAGGAAAAGAACTTCACAAAAATGCATAGGATGCACTCTGTGTGTGTGTGTGTGTGTGTGTGTGTGTGTGTGTGTGTGTGTGTATGTGCACTAATATTTACGAAACACAAACCAAATTGTCACTGTACACTATAAAAGTCAGTAAGTAGTATAGTATAAAAATTACATTTAGCATGTAAACAAGTAAGAGAAAAATGAAGGGCAGGAAGAGGACGGGAGAGAGAGGAGAGAGATTGCATATATAGTCATTCACACATAATTACTTCTGCTGGCTTTACCTTTCTGATTGGATTAGATTTTTGGACTGTTTTTCTCCTGTATATGTTTCAACAACATTTTGCTATAGGAAGCACAAGAATTACAATATTTCCTTGGCAAATAATCTAAAAGGTTCCCCTCATTTAGCATTTTGATTTCTTTTAACTGAAACAATTTTCAAGATGTTTTTTAAACTCCTGTGTGTGTTACTTCCTGTCCAGGCTGCTGCTCAATATTGTTTTGAGCCCCATTTTACCCAGTCTTACTCACTAAGTGGATATTTTATCTTGGCACGCAAAGATGTTCATGTCTACACCCAATATTTGATTTTGTTTCCTGACCCTCCTCTGTGTCTGTCTTTACAGACTCTAAATTTCAGGTCTGCTAGCTCTCAGGCTTCAATCCATGATATTTAGCCAACATAGACTTGCTTTGAGGTTCACATGGATTTGCTATAATGTTCCTAATTTTAAAGACTCAAATAGAATACCATTTTATGCATAATCATTTTCTTATGGACTCCTCTCTCTTCTTCATCTCCCTAACACTAATGTAATCACGGGGATGCTATATAGACAAGGTTTTTAATGACTTTGAATATGATGTACTGCATTTTGGAATGATTTATTCACAAGTATATATCTTATACTTTGTCAAGAGCTATGTAATTAAAACAAAAATATATTTGCTCCTGATAGTATCACTACTTCAGTCTTTGTAGATAAATTGAATTGTTTGAATTGTAGATAGTTTATATAAATAATGTATCTTTTTGCATTTATTTTACGGGGACTATTATATTATTTTAACATACATTTCCTGAAGAAGTATTCAAACATTCCTGTGGGTAAACATATAGTCATTCAAGACAGAACACCAACATCTATTTTTTGAGAATGGAGATTTTCTTTTCTTCTGGCTAGGAATAATGACAAATACTTTTTCCTCCCGTTCTTCTTAGTCAAAGTTGGAGCAGTATTGTTTATCATGCATCAATTTGGTGTCTCTAAATATACAAAGATAGTAAAAATATTTATTTTCCATAACTAATACTTATAATCCATATACAATTCAAAATCAACTAATAACTAACTCATTTGTGTAGAAACATAATTTTCCATGGTTAAAACAAAATTGTTGAATAGTAATATTTGTTACATAATCTTTATTCACAAACTAAAAATATAACATTTTCCTCTATCAAATAATATATATTTTATATAATAATGATTAAAATATTAATTGATCACTTCCAGAGATAAAATACTTAGAAAATCATCCCACATAACCTGAGCTGTTAACAAAGATAGTTTACTGTTATTTCCATTTTTAAGTGGATAAATACTATTACAAACACTTCATTTAGTGGGTCTCAAAATTAAGGAAATTATCTAAAATTTGAATTGAATTTGAGTTGAAATTTGCTAGTGAAAATTCTGAATTGAAATTTACTAAAATTGGTGAATGAATAAATATTTCTGTATCTTAAAATGATTCATAATAAATCATGACTTATTATGCTTCTAAACTATTCTAAAGCCATTCCCATTTATTTGATGTTTTAGTAATCACTTTGTGTTGCAGGAATTATAAAAAATGAATCCACCACACAAACTCACTTTTATGCCAGGCCATGTTCTTGTACCGATACTGTTTGGCCTCAATACTAAGTTCCGGTGGGTTTTTTATTTTCTCCCAGCAAACTACATCTGGGTTTTTTATTTTCTCCCAGCAAACTACAATCTCGCTTGCATGTAATTCTTTATACACCCCTACAATCATTCATCTAAATAGTGCCTAAGACTCTAAGATTAAAGCATGACTCTCTTAAGGCCTTAATATCCACTCAGATTTATATAATAATAAAATCACAATTTACAAGATGCCAATACAATAATTTCAGAACCAAATAATAAAGACAATATTCTAACCCAATTAATCTATTTTGTAAAAATCTTTGTTTGGCTGTATAACCCCGTGGGGTCTGACTCGTCCTCATCATCTGACTCCATGATCCAATGACCACCCTCCTGCTCCTCTGACCTTTTTTGTCCTCTGACTCTAGCTCCACCTCTCTATTCCTGTCCAATCACAGGACTGTCACTGCCCTAATGTGATTGGACAGAGAAAATGCTGTAGCAACTTTGAATTGCCTAATTACTCTGATGTCTTTACTTGTTTCAATTTTGCAGTTGAAATAGACAATTACAAATAATGTATTCTACTGTTAGGTGTTAATGTAAAGGGGATGAAAAGTAAAATTCAAATTATGTCTCAGAAATAAATGAACTCGCTTGAAATGAATAGATTCTGTTCCTTAATATAACTCACTCTTCTGACGCTAGACTATTCTAATGCTATTGTTTAGATATCTTTTGGATGTAAATAACTGAAAACATATGTGCTTACATTTATTTCTATCATTGTATGCACGACTTAGTTTTACAAAAGTTCTTTCATGAATGAATATGGTAGTATAGTCCAATGATTACAGCAATACTTTAGATTGGGATATTTATAGACAAAAGATTCTCCTACTTTAGTATTGAGAGTCTCAGAAACAAAAAAACAAAAGTACCAGTTGTAAACAATCTATCTGTTTGCAAGACAACAGCTTACAAAATCATCTCTAAGCAAAAGACAAAAAGTCATCAGGAAATAGAGTATTGTCTTTAATTTCTTTACAAAAACATTAATATGCCCAGGATACTAATAACCTGTGACTTAATCACTCAGCTAAAGTGTTCACCTTTTACACTGTAGCAATGAGCATTAAATTGACTTTTAAGAATTTTAGAAGAAAATACATTTTAACTTTACAGTCCAATCACAGCTCCCCACTCTCCTTTTCCCAGTCTCACCCTACATATCCCTCCACCATTACCGTGTTCCCTCCCCACAGAGAAGGGAAACACCACTTGGGTACCATCCCATCCTGGGACAACCAGTTGCATCAGGATTAAATGCATCTTCTCCCACTTGGGTCCAACCAGACAGTCCAGTAAAGAGAAGGGGATCCAATGGCAGACAACAGTGTCAGGGACAGACTCTGCTCCAATTGTCAGAAGAGCCATTCAAAGTGATTTTAAACATCCCTATTATCATTGGGTGGTTGGAATTCCTTTTTGTGGATTTCTATTCTTATTGATGAGCAAATTTAAGAGTTAACATAGAAAGCTCAAGGCCAATATCATAGAATTTTAATGAAAAACAGAGAGACAGGCAATCTGTAAATCATAGCACTTACTAGGATTGGATAGGAAGAAAGGAGAAAAACATGGTTTTGCTTGTTGTTGTTGCTGTTGTAGTTGTTTTATTTTGTTTTAATTGCACAGAAGAAAGATATTTGATATATAAAAGTGTCTAAGTCAGCTATTATGATGTATTATCACTACCTCATATGAAGATTATGCCTCTGGTCTTGCTGCTTGTGTTCTTGATAACTAGTAGTATATGTATATTAGATATTCTCTCAGGTATGTTTCAAGTCTACATTATTGTAAGATTGAGTGTCCAACTTTAAGTTCAGCTGTATTTAGTAGATAACGGTGCACTTCTAGGCAGTTGGAATTAAAGAATGAAAAGAGAAAATCTGTAGTTTGGAACTATCCACTTTTTGTTCAAATATACATATGAGTTAATAAAATGTCACAGGGCTTAACTTTGTTTGTATACCTTAGAATGAAAACTTTTAAATAATTTAATTACAAGGTAATTAGCTCAAAATTATTTTACTTCATTTAGTATGTATTATCAAATAATTTATAATTAATTAAAGACTAATCTAAACTTACTTCTTTTAATTGCATCAGTGCATTTCATTGCATATTAATTCTTCAAAATATGCTTCTCCAAAAATAAAATATGCTTATCTTTACTACCTTGCATTCAGGTCTATGGAGAGACAGAATTGTACAAAAGGAAAGATTCTTCATGGTAGTAGATGGTAGATTGCAGAGACAGAAGGGGACAAATACAGGATATTCTTTTCAAAGGTACACTTCTAATGACCTACCTCCTTTTATAGGACCATCCTTTAATAGCATGGTCAAACAACCTCTAAAAACTGACATCACCTGGGACAAAGTCTTCAATCTCCAACCTTTAAGGGTATTTGTGCACAAAAATTCACTAAGATACCACAGTTTTTTCTTTGATATTTACACCTGTATTGTTATTGCTAACTGATTATACAGCACTAGACTCAACTGAACATCTGTATCTCTAATTTAGGAGACTTCCATTTATTAGTAAAATATTATGTCAAAAAATGCTTTAACCCTACAATTTTCATGTAATAATACTGCTAGGTAATTATTCTGTTTTATGTTATAGTCATTTCTGAATGAGCACTCATAGATTTATACAAGTTAGTCATTTTTTAATAGAAACATATGATAGTCCAAAGTTTCAGATTTTGGAACATTTTAGATTCTGGGATTAATGATTTGGGAATAACTTAACAAGAAATACCTATGCATATTTTAAAATATGAAAATGTCTGATAACAAACACTTCTCTCTCAAGTGCTTTGTATTCTTTGACATGTTAATATTATTTCTTCATACATGCATTTCTCTAAATATTTGTTACCTTTATCACAGTAGAAAAGCTATATCTAATAATTTCAAATACAAGCTATAGTAGATATAGAGTATATTTAATTTGAAATGGAATAATCATGAAATGAATAAAATATGAAGACCCAATAATTTATGAAGTATTATTAAAATATGCTTAATGATGAAACATCTCAATCAGCATAGAGTCCCCAATAGTGAACAGCCAACCAATATTGAATACTGCTTAGCTGATAGGGAATATTTTATTAATGTAACTTAAAGACAATTCCAATTTACATTATGCATAGGCTAAAGCAAACAGCAGAGTTTTGAAAAATAAAAAGTTTCACTTTTAAACATACACACATCACATAAAAGAATCATGCTGGTATTTGGAAAATACAAGATTAAATAGAAGATAAGCTAAGAAAAGTTCAATTTCTTCTTAACAAATTATCCTTCAGTGGTTGTTTGGGTTCTTATCTCTTTGACTCCAATATCACAAAGGATAAAATATCAGTATCTGCTTCTGGACTGTTACACACCGCAAGCTAAGCTACCTCCTTCCCTGAAGAACTGATGGTCAGTGTCAGTGTGACCCTACTTGTACTTAAGGCCAACACTTTGGGTCAGTATTCTGTAATAAGTCATTTTTAGTGCTGGTCTGGAAAATTGAATTACAGTGACCTGTGACTTAGTGATAACTATATCCTAATTTTAAACCAATTTTACTTTGATCTCACCAGTTTGTAGACTTTACAACTTTCAAGTAAAAAAAAATGTGGCTCTATCATTGGGCTCTATTAGAGATCCTGTTATATACATTACAGTCATTCCTGAAACCTTCCTGTCATCATAATTCCTTTCATAGGTACTGGAATATCTAGACATTGGCTCCTTGAAATATGCATTTTTATATTATGTGTACTCACTGGGAAAATTTTATCTAAGTATTCGGTTTTCTTTATGATGTCTATACCAACTCCCTTACCTGGATTACCAAAGATTTAACCAAGTTTTTAATACCATCCCATGAAATTTTTGAACAAGGTAAAACAGGTAATACCACATTCTGAAATCAGGATTATATTAATTAAGGGATAATAAGGAAAATATCATATATTGGATATATATATATATATGTGCTATAAAATATTTTGAAAAATCCTAACATTACATATATATATATATATATATATATATATATATTACTTTTATGTACAGAGATGTTCTAAAGCAAAATATGACAATGATAAAATACCAGTGATAAGTGAATTCTATGTTTTAATTAAAATCTGAACATCCAATACACAATTTCTTACTTGATAATATCAGATGTACAGAAACAAATACAAAAAGGACAATTTAAGTATTAGGGATACAAGTGTTTATCCCCCATACAAGTCATGTACAATATTTTAAATCAATGTTTTAGGTGAATGTTTTAAGAGAATTCATGCCACTGGAAGTCACAAACTGGTTAGAAACACACACTTGTAGTAGCATAGTTAATAAATATACACTGGGCTGTGCACCAAAATTAAGATCCTATGCAGACAAACTTGATTCTGAGCCAAATAAAAAACAAAAGAATAGCAAACAACATTTCAAACCTAGATTTGAGACTTTGCATTTAAGTCAGCAGTGCCATACTGCCTAAAGTTTACTAAAAGCATCTTGGCCCATAGATGACCAGAAATGGATGTATAACCAACTTTAAGTGGAATTCAGCTTTGGTGGAATCCATATGTACAGGAAACTGCTAATTCTGTTTGGCCAAGCATCAAAAATATTTCTTCAGTATTAATACACATTTTCCAAAACAGAAATAAGGATCACAAGCAAAAAAACATAAATAATAAAAACAAGAACTAAGAAATTCACAAACAAGGTGGCTGCTTCAAAAATGAGCATAAAAGAATACATGTTCTAATAAAATATAAAATTCAGGAAAAATGATGCAGATCTCACAACATAAAAAGACTGACTAGAAAGTGTGGGGTAAATTTATAGACTGAGAAATTATCTCAGATTGAAGAAGAAAGACAATATAAAAGGTGAAAAGTGGATTAATAAAAAGAGCAAAATTCCAACATGGAAGTTATTAAAATTCCCAGAGCAGTAATTGGAATAAATGAAAGAAAGTATATAAAAGAGTCAATTAAAACAATTTTATGAGATTGAATTCTAAACTTTAGAAATAAAATAGGTGAATGAAATTAAGAACTTTACCACGTAAAAATTGTAGTATACAAATCCTGTTTACATACATTCATACGATTAATCATTGAATTAAATATAAATCTTGAGCTATGATTACCAGACAAAGCAAGGTATTAAATAGCATTAAGTACAAATCCTTCTAAGTATGGTTAACACACTAAAATAGAAAGCCAGAAATTATTCCCTCAGGACAGAAGCTATCTGTTTTCAAGTCACTAATACATTTTTTTTTTTTTTTGCATTGCTCATTGCACATGCATGTTGTGATTCTGAAGCAGAATAATCAGTGGAGAAAGACAAGATGCTGATTTAAGAGATATTAAAATTTAGACTAGTGACTAAATAGTAGAGACAGAACACATTGCAAAAATCCAAAGGAGATGAATAATCTAAGGTAATCCAAGAACTCTCAAGGCAGTCTTTAGGAAAGTTTTCTGAGTAATTTGAAGGCAAGCAGATCTGGGTTTAAATTTTATATGCCAAATGTTAATGTGAGACCATGGAGTAGTTATATTCTTCACTGTGCCTTACATGCTCATCTCTGTGAGAGAACAATGAACATATGTTCATTGTATGACATGAAAGCATTTTTGATAAATATATAAAATATTGTATAAATATTGTCTATTATACCAGGCATGTGATAGCGTCTTAATGTTGCCTTTATACATATCAGTAATTTGTGGTTGTTGTTGTATTGTAGGGTTATATTGTGGGGTATTCTGGTTTGTTTTTCAGCATACACAAGGGATTTCCATAGGATAAAGGCATATATTGAGAGTAAGGGAGAAGAATTCATTAGGTAAATGATAATAAAGTATTCATTGCTTGAATGTGAGATTGGATCTGTTCAGCTCTGTGTTAAAATTATCAGCAACTCATAATTCCCATTGTCTGCATCATTTTACACTGTAGTTATTTTTATAGGAAATTCATTTACTTCATTTAATGTTCAATTGTTCAGACTCTTCCAAACACAATTGTTAATTTTTAAATAAAATGAAAATATTTATAAAGCAAAGCACATTCTTGTGTTCCAATTGCCATAGTTTTACCTATGTTTCTGTAATAAAATACCTGTACTATAAGCAACTTAGAGAAAATGGATTTTGTTTGTTTTTAAGTTACTATTACATCTTTGTAGTCTGGAAAAATCAAGGCGGGAACTTCAAACAGTCATATAACATGCATAGTTAATAGCAGAAAGAAATTAATACATGCCTTCAATCATGGCCTTTAGAGATTAGTAGTGAGTGATTGGTACTTATTTTGTAACATTATATAACCTGAAGCATGTATATGTGTATATGTATATACATATATACATACATATGAATTATAGTATGAGTTATAGCACACTTTTTGTTATATATATATATATGTATGTGTATATATGTAAATATATGTATATATAATAGTTTTAATGTAGCAAAATATCAATTTTAATTTTACATCATTCTATGCACTTCATTCTTCCCATTAGAACCCAATACCTGAAACAATATTATAAAATGCATCACAAACCATGTCAAAGAAGTTTGTTATAAAATGAACAGCTTTCTTTAAAAACAAGGATATGGTAAATAAAATGTCAAAGAGGGCAATATTGCAAGGTCATGATTAAATAGTAGTTTCTTCTGGAACTAAGTTAAGTTTCATGGGTGCAAGGGCAAATGTACTTTGAGGCATTAAAAGTGTAACAACCAAAATATAATCTTGAAAGTGAGTTGGGAACGGTGTTCAGGGAGAAGTGTGTGAGAAAAGCAAGATTGATTTCCTCTGAGTTGTTGCAGCATGCTTTAGTGGTCTGAGCTGTTGCAGCATGCTTTAGTGGTTTAGGTTTGGTGTTGCTTCATTGATTTGTTCAGATAGTTATCTCCTAATAATCGGGACAATACTCATCCCACACAGTTACCTACACTTCTTATAGAGTCATTAGAAACTTCAAACTTGGTTGCACAATGGCTTTTACTCCTTTGAAGCATCAAATGGTAGAATGAAGTTGCAAATATTTTTTTGCAGCCTAAGAATACAGTGTAGTTTATTATCTGATGAAGGGAGATAAAAGTGTGCTGGACAAAGAGGGTGTCTTGCAGCATTTTCCTTCAAACATTCCTCGTAGGAAATCTTGAATAAATGGTTTGACCAAACTCTGGAATTACAGCAAAGAAATTATAAATCATGAAGGTTATTATCTGAAAGGTCCATTAGATAATGAAGCATGCTGAATCAGTGGGTCATGATCTCCTGGTGTCCATCATAATCAGGATCATATAAGCATACAAAGACCCACAAGGCAAGCATGGGGTCTTCGTGTGTCTGTACCAGGTACTTTGTGTATGTTATGGCTGTTAGCTTGGTATTTTGGGGGAACTCCTACAGTAAAAGCAAATATATCTCTGATTCTGTTACCAGCTCTCGAGACTCCTTTTCTCATAATTGGTTGCCTTGTCCAGACTTGATATGAGGGGCTTTTGCTTTCTGTTTATTGCATCTTGTTTTGTCCAGTTTGGTTATTGTCCCTTGTAGGGATGCTCTTTTCTGAAGAGGAAATAGAGAGGGAGTTGATCTGGGGAAGAGGGGAGTTGTAGGGAGAGAAGGGAGGGCTGGGGAAGGGGAAACTCTGGTCAGAATGTATTAGATGAGATAAGAGTCTATTTTCAACTTTAAAAAAAGCATGATAAAGTTAATACAAAAGCAATAATTGGCCATAGAATAATCAGTAAAGTAAATTAGAAGATATATCTTTCTAGTACTGTAACTACATGTGCTCCTGCCCCCGGCATTCATTGACACTGTTTGAATTTTAGAGACTATTTAGTTAGGATGTAACTTAGAAGTTTGTTGCGTTGATAAATGTATATTATAGGAGATTGCAGGGATGGTTATTTACCAAGAGCACTTACTGTTCTTGGTGAGGAGTCAGTCTGGTGCACAGCACCTACATCAGGTCACAAATACCTATAACTGCAATTTTTAAGTGAAACTAATTTCAACTTCTGGCCTTTGTTACTCACCTGCTCATACCCATACACAGACACTTACATACATAGACACAGACATAGTCATACATACACACACAACTATAAGAAACAAATCTTAAATGAATTTTCTGAGATTATTATATTCCTGTGATGATACATTCTCTCCTCATAGAATTTCTTTATGCTACAATCATAATTTAATCTATTAAGGTGACTAAGATCAACATATTTTGCATAAATCCTTTTTTTCACATATCCCTCTCTGTGTGTTCTAGTAACCTGGTTCTTTTCTAGTATTCACCAAAGCAATTTTCTCCATGGTTTTTCTTCTTAGGCTCCTGTAGGCTTAGATTTTTCAAAACCTACTTTAATTAGCATTCTTTAACATTTCAACCTTTCTTCTAGCCCACCTACCAGAGATAGGGAAAAGAAAGGTTAAAAGAAAACAGGGGTTGTGGTCCTGTTTGGAAGTAGTTCTTTGGGGAGATCCCAATCTTTATTGTCAAGATATTAGCAGTCCAGTCTAAAGCATCAAACATGATGCAGTAGCAGTACTCCATTCTAATCGGCAAACAGGGCTCAATCGAGAAGTAACCTCAAGGTTCCACCAAATAGGCAGGAGTCTGCAGAAGCAGCAAGAAGCATCCAGAGTGTAACAAGAACTTTTGCCAGTTACTCTCTACAAAGTCACAGCAAGTGAAGATGAGTAATGCAGTACAGGGCTCACCCATGCAGGAGCCTCATCAGTGGAAGTCGTGCAAATTGAACCAATGTAAGGGCTTCGTCACTCTTCACTCTATCTGTAGCGTTATGGTTATATTCTTTATAAACATCACACACATCCTCTGATGTGCCTGCTTCAGCATAATATCATACGACATAACAGCCTATAAAGAAACCAGAATTTTCCAATTCAGCTTTCTTTCAGGAAATCTGCTTCTTCTCTTTACTTGTTTATAAGTTAAGTCAGTAGCATAAAATGGTTCACATGAGCTATAACTATTTTAATTCTGTAAGTTTTTTTATTAATTTATTTATTTACATTTAAAATGTTGTCCCCATTCTGGTTCTACCCTCCTTAAAACCTCCTCCACTTCCCTCTGTCCCCTTTGCCTCTAAGAGGGTGCTATGCCCCTCCTTCACTCCTGGCTCACACCTCTACCATCCCCCTTCATTAGGGAGACAAGCCACAACAGAACCAAGCACCTCCTCTTCCACTGATGTCAGATAAGGCAGTCCTCTGCTATATATGTAGTGGGAGCCATAGACTCATCCATGTTTGCTGCTTGGTTGGTGGTTTAGGCTCTGGGAGCTCTATATGGTCCAGTTACTTGATATTGTGTACTTTCTATGGGGTTGTACTCCCCTTCAGCTACTTCAGTCCTTCCCCTAACTCTTATATTGGGATCCCAGGCTCAGACCAAGGGTTGGCTGTGGATATCTGCATCTGCCTTAGTCAGGTGCTGGCAGAATCTCTCAGAGAACAGCCATATCAGGCTCCTGTCTGCAAGCACTTCTTAGTATCAGCAATAGTGTGGGGGTTTTGTGACTGTGGATGACATGGATACCAAGGTGTGGGTGGGAGGAGTCTGGGTACCCTTTCCTTCAGTCTCTGCTCCTTTTATTATTATTATTTTTATTAGATATTTTCTTTATTTACATTTTCCTGGTTTCCCCTCTGGAAAAAAAAAATCCCTTATTCCTTTTCCCCTCCCCCTGCTCACCAACCCACCCTTTCCCTCTTCCTGGCACTGGCGTTCCCCTATACTGGAGCATAGAACCTTCACAGAACCAAGGGCCTCTCTTCCCATTGATGACTGACTAGGCCATTCTCTATTACATATGCAGCTGGAGCCATGAGTCCCACCATGTGTACTCTTTGGTTGGTGGTTTAGTCCTTGAGAGATCTGAGAGTACTGGTTAGTTCATATTGTTGTGATTCTGTAAGCTTTGTAGAAATACCTTAACTTCCCCCCACCTAGTTCTGAGCATGCCATTTTTCTCACAGTGTATTTAAAGGTTTTGTTTTCTCAGGACTAGAGCAGTTTAACCTTTGACCTAATATTTCAGTTCTTATTCATGTAGAATCTTGAGGAGAGCTGAGGCAGAGAATCAGTTTTCCATTGTTTGGGGGGTTTGTTTCTCCTCTTAATGTGTATTTAGCATAGACACATGCATGGCTTTCCAGATGTTAAGACATGTGTTAAAGCTTTGAACATATTCCCCAATATCTTGTTCTTGCAATATCCCAACATTTTAAAGTTGCTTTATTTTTTATTTGATTATAATACACAAGGGCAACTCAACTGATTTGTCAATTAAATAATTGGGACTGATGGTTTTGGCAAAAGCACCTCATAAATACACCATAAGATCGCATAGATGTCAAGTAAGTGCAGTCTTTACAAATGGGACTTTCTAGGAAATTTTCAGACTGGCCAAGTAATTGAGAGTACGTTTGGAATAGAGCACTGGAAAGAATCTGAGCATGGTCTACCCAAGGGTGGCTTCTAGGCTTTGTCCTCAAGCCTAGTGTTGTGTGGAAAAATATAAAAGGAAGAAGTGAAATATTAATCCTATACTTCTAAATATTGAATTGTGTTTCTTAAGTAGACATGCCTAAATCTGCTTAGTCTTTTAGTTAGTTGCTAGAATATTAACATTTTCCTTTGCATATTGGTTTCTGACATTGTGCATAGAAATCTGAAAATGACAAAATCATTAGAGTGAAACACACCCCCTCCATTTCCATAATGAAATGCATATCTTAATAAACTTCTACTATGCAGATTAATTTTATTAGTAATTTATTTGCATTTTACAGTGTGTAATGATGACAATACTATGATCTTTTAAAAACTGATGGCATATTATTATCTAGCAACATAATTATATAAACAACTTCAATAACAGCTAAATATGTTTTCATTTATACTAGGACATGGAATATAAAACACTATTTAAATAAAAAGTGTAAAACAGATTTTAGAATAAAGAAAAATATTATTGATTGTTGTACATTTTAAGCAAAATTATCATATAATATAATTTCATAATTAGTTATGATATACTATGATACAACATATAATTGAGTTTGATAACTTATATAACACAACATTTATAAAAATAAATGAATTCACCATTTATTACTCTGGTTAAAATTTCACCACTAAAGCATTTCCCTTTCTGTTGAAGCAAATTCTCTAACATAGAATGAAGTTTTCTCTTTTTTTAAAATAGAATTAAGGTTCATTTTGAAACACTTAATTTTATACCTGTAAATTTTCTATCTCTTAATTTTTCTTTAGCTTTGGTCAAGTATCTGGTTTAAGGTATTCAAGTTGGCATCAAGTAGAATGGTTCTTACATTATTTCCTGTCATTATCAGTGTAAATATAAACATCTTGGCTCTATACTCTATAGAATTGTGAAAATGTAAATTTAATAATCTACTTACTATTATTTTTGGCAATAAAAATCAAATATGTCTTACATAAATTTACAGACAAGTGTCAACTACTAAAAAATATGAAAAGACAGAAAAAATTGGCATTCTTAGAGAGTCAAATGGCTGGAAAAAATATTCTCTTAGATAAAGAAAGTGTAACAGGAGAACAACAACAACAAACTAACAGAGAAAAATATCAAGCCTTTCAATTCTTCACAACTATGAGATGTATTTTATGTTGGGATGATCACAAGCTTCCACAAATGGGATGTACATGCATCCATACAGGACACTTCATTAGAAGAGTTCAGAAATAGGGCTGGAAAAAATTCCTAAGGAACACCAGGGCGATTAGTTAGGTCACTTCATAACCTGAGTTTTAACATAGCATAGGAGTTCTTAAAAGCAAAGGATAAAGCTAAACACTTTGAGAAAGTTTTTGTGGACATTCAGAATTAATCATAGAGCAACAGATTATTTGAATTAGCTAAGTGGTAATGATTGGTGATATTTTTCTACTCCCATTTTATAACACAAACTCCCTATCTTAGGGGAGAACGGTTTATTTTAGCTCACGAATCCCTGTTATAGTTAATTATTTTGGTGAAGCCAAGGCAAGAATCCAAACATGTAGTCATACCACATTCTTAGTGAAGAGCAAAATGAAGGAAGTCATATTTGCTTGCTAGTTTGCTTGCTTTCATTTAGCTTTTTCCAGTTATATATGGTTCAAGAACTCATGCCTAGGGAAGGGTGCCACCTATAGAGGGTTATATTTATCTACACCAATTTTCAATCAAGATATGTTAATGCATAAATACAGAGAGATCTAATATCGGAAATCATCTTTAAGATTATATGTGAATGTAAGACTACTTTTCATTAAGTTGAAAATTAAAAACAATACTAAAAGAAAAATATAATTAATGGAGTCAATCCTTACAAGTAAGACCTATTAAAATATTCACAGGTGGCACATGGCTTTAGTCCCAACACTTGGGTGGGAGAGGCTAGAAGATTTTTATGAATTCAAGGACAGTCTAGTCTAAAACTGAGTTTCAGAATAGCTAAAGCTATATAGAGGTGCCCTGTCTCAGACAACCAACCAACAAACTAAGAAACCCATGATCATACCAAACACCCAAATAAAGCAATAACAGCAACAATAACAACTTCAGTCATTCCTAGAAAAAGTGGATTGAAAAAGGCAATTAAGGTCACCTGCATTGACTCCTGGGACCCTTGATATTCCAGGCTGGGGGGATGCCCATCGGGGGCCCGCTCTCTCAGAGGAACAAGGGAGAGGGTTGTGGAAGAGACTCTGTGAGGGAGGAACTGAGAAGGACTGCAGCATTTGGCATGCAAATTAATTAGTTAATTAATTTTAAAGAAAAAGCAAATTTAAATTATAAAACATAAGTAAAATGGAAAAAGAGTAGACATGATCAGAAGAGGACTGAAAGAAGAGAGATGGGGTCACCAGAAAAGGAGAGATACAAGCAGGGACAAAGAGAAGAGGAAGCATAGGATGAGGAGGAGGAGGAGGAGAAGGAGGAGGAGGAGGAGGAGAAGGAGGAGGAGGAGGAGGAGGAAGAGGAGGAGGAGGAGGAGGAGGAGGAGGAGGAGAAATAGAAGCCATAGAAGAGCAGAGTAGAAGTTCATAACACAATAGGGCTCAGCCAGTTACAATGTTTGGAATTTTAAGGGCATTTTTCTTTCCTTGAAATGTTTATGACTGAATTAAACATAGATATATAACATAAAAGCAAAAAGAGAATACTATAAATACACACACAGGTACATTTACTATAGTGTGTGTGCATTTGTGTGTGTGTGTGTGTGTGTGTGTGTGTGTGGTCTAGGTTTTCTAGAATGTCCAGTCAAATTAAGAAAAGACAAAGTTTATGAAAATTAGGAAAGACAACATGATCATTTCATAAATTAGAAAGTCTACAAGCTCTCATTGTGTTCCTTAAGTTTTCGTATGATGTGCCTTCATTTTCATTAAATTCTAAAACATCTTTAATTTTTTTTATTTCTTCCTTGACCAAGTTATCATTAAGTAGAGTATTGTTCAGTTGTGTATGTGTATTTTCCACTGTTTTTTGTTGGAATTTCATACCAGCCTTAGTCTGTGGTGATATGATAGGATGCATGGGATTATTTTAATCTTGTATCTGTTGAGGCTTGCTTTGTGGCCAATTATATGGTCAATTTTGGAGAAGTTAACTTGAGGTACTGAGAAGAAAGTATATTCTTTTGCTGTAGAATGAAGTGTTCTATAACTATCTGTTAGATCCATTTGGTTCAGAACTTCTGTGAGATTCACTATGTCTCTGTTTAGTTTCTCTTTCTATAATCTGTCCATTGCTGAGAGCGGGGTGTTAAAGTCTCCCACTATTATTGTATGGGGTGCACTGTGTGCTTTGAGCT
>NW_022196911.1:34644064-34645210 GCF_008632895.1 Mastomys coucha | reverse complement strand
AAAGGTGTGCGCCACCACCGCCCGGCTTGCAAAGTTTCTTTTATGAATGTGGGTGCCCTTGCATTTGGAGCATATATGTTCAGAACTGAGAGTACATCGTGGTATGTTTTTGCTTTGACCAGTGTGAAGTGTCCTTCCTTATCCTTTTTGATAACTTTTTGTTGAAAGTCGATTTTATTTGATATTAGAATGGCTATTTCAGCTTATCTTTTGGGACCATATGCCTGGAAAATTGTATTCTAACCTTTTATTCTGAAGTAGTGTCTGTCTTTGTCACAGAGATGGCTTTCCTGTATGCTTTTTGTATATGATGGGCCCTGTTTACATATGCAGATTGTTAATCTATGTCTTTTTGTTGAGGGATTGAGTCTGTTGATGTTAAGAGATATTAAAGGAAAGTGATGGTTGCTCCCTGTTATTGTTGTTGTTAAAGGTGGCATTATGTTTGTGTGCCTATCTTCTTTTGGATTTGTTGAAGGATTACATTTTTGGTTTTTTTCTAGGGTGTAGTTTCCCTCCTTGTGTTGGTGTTTTCCATCTATTATCCTATGTAGGGCTGGATTTGTGGAAAGATATTGTGCAAATTTGGTTTTGTCATGGAATATCTTGTTTTCTCTGTCTATGGTAATTGAGAGTTTTGCTGGGTATAGTAGTCTGGGCTGGCATTTATGTTCTCTTAGGGTCTGTATGACATCTACAGGATCTTCTAGCTTTCATAGTCTCTGGTGAGAAGTCTGGTGTAATTCTGATAGGTCTTCCTTTATATGTTAATTAACCTTTTTCCCTTACTGCTTATTATATTCTTTCTTTATATAATGCATTTGGTGTTTTGATTATTATGTGATAGGAGGACTTTCTTTTCTAGTCCAGTCTATTTGGAGTTCTGTAGTCTTCTTGTATGTTCATGGGCATCTCTTTCTTTAGGTTAAAGAAGTTTTCTTCTATAATTTTGTCAAAGATATTTACTGGCCCTTTAAGTTGGGAATCTTCACTCTCTTCTATACCTATTGTCATTAGGTTTGGTTTTTTCATTGTGTCCTGGATTGGGTTAGGAGTTTTTTGCATTTTGCATTTTCTTTGACTGTTGTGCCAATGTTTTCTAAGGTATCTTCTGCCCCTGAGATTCTCTCTCTCTTTCTCTCTCTC
>NW_022196911.1:34603492-34644054 GCF_008632895.1 Mastomys coucha | reverse complement strand
CTCTCTCTCTCTCTCTCTCTCTCTCTCTCTCTCTTTTGCATCTCTTTCCTAGGTTTTCTAGCTCCAGGGTTGTCTCCCTTTGTGATATCTTCATTGTTTCTATTTCCATTTTTAGATCTTAGATGGTTTTGTTCATTTCCTTCCCCTGTTTGATTATGTTTTCCTGTAATTCTTAAGGAATTTTTGTGTTACCTCTCTAAGGACTTCTACCTGTTTACCTGTGTTCTCCTGTATTTCTTTAAGGGAGTTATTTATGTCCTTCTTAAAGTCTTCCATCAGTATCATGAGAAGTGACTTTAGATGCAAATCTTGCTATTCCAGTGAGATGGTGTATCCAGAACTTGCTATAGTGGGAGAATTGGATTGTGATGATGCCAAGTAACCTTGGTTTCTGCTTGCTTATGTTTTAACTCTTGCCTTCTGACATCTCTAATGCTCCTTGCACTCGCTGTGTCTGACTGGAGCCTGTCCTTCTTATAGTTCTACTTGAGTCAGAATACCTCAGAGTCCAGCTGTCTCTGGGATCCTGTGATCCTGAGATTCTGTGTTTGTCAGAGTTCCTGGGAATCAAGTTGCTTCTGAGACCCTGGTGTGTCCAAACTCCTGGGATCCTAGGATCCTGGGATCCGAGATTCCTGGTAGTGCTAGAGCACCTGGGAGTGGAACATCCTCCAGGGGCTGTGGAGCTGGCAGCCAAGTAATGGTAAGAGGAAGTGCCTCCAAAAAGAAACTGGAAAGAGCTTACACTAGCAGCTTGATAGCACACCTGAAAGTTCTAGAACAAAAAGAAGCAAATAAACCCAAGAGGAGTATTTGCTTGAAATCAACCAAATAGAAACAAAAAGAACTATACAAAGAATTAACAAAACCATGAGCTGTTTCTTTGAGAAAATCAACAAGACAGATGAACTCTTAGACTAACCAGAGGGCACAGAGACAGTATCCAAATTAATAAAATCAGAAATGAAAAGGGAGACATAACAACTGAAATCATGGAAATTCAAAAAAACCATCAGATTCTACTACAAAACTTTATATTCAACTAAACTGTAATATTTGGATGAAATGGACAACTTTCTAGACACATATAATGTGTCAAAGTTAATACAGGGTCAGATAAACCATTTAAACAGTCCCATAACCTCTAAAGAAATAGAAGCAGTCATTAATAGTCTCAAAACCGGCCAGGACCACATGGGTTTAGTGGAGAATTCTATCAGACCTTTAAGAAGACCTAATACCAATACTCTTCAAATGATTCCACAAAATTGAAGCAGAAGGTATACTACCCAATTCATTCTATGAAGCCACAATTACACTTATACTTAAACCACACAAAGACCAAATGAAGAGGACTTCAGACCAATCTCCCTTATGAACATTGAAGCAAAAATACTCAATAAGATTCTTGCCAACTGAATCTAAGAACACATCAAAACATTCATTCACGGGCTGGAGAGATGGCTCAGCACATAAGAGCACCGACTGCTCTTCCAGAAGTCCTGAGTTCAATTCCCAGCAACCACATGGTGACTCCCAACCACCTGTAATGAGATCTGATGCCCTCTTCTGGCATGTCTAAAGATAGCTACAATGTACTTACATAAAATAATAAAATGTCCATTCACCATGATCAAGTACGCTTCATTCTAGGGATACAGGAGTGATTCACTATATGGAAATCCATCAATGTAATTCACTATATAAACAAACTCAAAGGAAAAAAAACCACATGACCATTTCATTAGATGCTGAAAAACATTTGAAAATATTCACCATCCTTTCATGTTAAAAGTCTTAGAAAGATCAGAAATTCAAGGCCCATACCTACACATAGTAAAAGCAATACACAACAAACCAGTAGCCAACATCAAATTGAATGTAGAGAAACTTGAAACAATCCCACTAAAATCAGGGAGTAGACAAAGCTGCCCACTCTCTCCCTATCTATTCAACATAGTACTTGAAGTTCTAGCAAAGGCAATTAGGCAATCAAACTAAGTCAAAGGGATTCAAATTGGAAAGGAAGAAGTAAAAAATATCACTATTTGCAGATGATATGATCGTATACTTAAGTGATCCCCAAAATTCCACCAGAGAACTCCTAAAGCTGATAAACAACTTCAGCAAAGTGGCTGGATATAAAAGCAATTCAAACAAATTAGTAGCCTTCCTCTACTCAAAGGATAAATAGGGTGAGAAAGAAATTAGGGAAATGACACCCTTCATAATAGTCACAAATAATATTACATAATTTGGTGTGACACTAACCAAGCAAGTGAAAGATATATATGATAAGAACTTCAAGTCTCTGAAGTAAGAAATCAAAGAAGATTGCAGAAGATAGAAAGATCTCCCATGTTCATGGATTAGCTGGATTGTTATAGTCAAAATGACCATCTTGCCAAAAGCAATCTACAGATTCAATGCAATTGCCATCAAAATTCCAACTCAATTCGTCACAGAGTTAGAAAGAGCCATTTGCAAATTCATTTGGAATACCAAAAAACAGGATAGCAAAAAATATTCTCAACAATTTCTGGGGGAATCACCATCCCTGAATTCAAACTCTATTACAGAGAAATAGTGATAAAAACTGCATGGTATTGGTACAGAGATAGGCAGCAAGATCAATGGAATAGAATTGAAGACAGAGAAATGAACCTACATACATATGATCACTTGCTCATTGACAAAGGAGCTAAAATCATCCAGTGGAAAAAGGACAGCATTTTCAATAAATGGTGCTGGTTCAGCATGTAGAAGAATGCAAATCCACCCATTCTTATCTCCTGTACAAAGCTCAAGTGCAAGTAGATCAAGGACCTCCACATAAAACTAGATACACTGAAACTTATAGAGGAGAAAGTGGAGAAGAGCCTTGAACATATGGACACAGGGAAAATTTCTGAACAGAATACCAATGGCTTGTGCTATAAGATCAAGAGTTGACAAATGGGACCTCATAAAATTGCAAACTTCTCTAAGGCAAAGGACACTGTCAATAGGACAAAAAGGCAACCAACAGATTGGGAAATGATCTTTACCAATCCTACAACAGAAAGGTCTAATATCCATTATATTCAAAGGACTCAAGAAGTTACACTCCAGAGAACCAAATAACCCTATTAAAAATGGGGTACAGAGCTAAACAAAGAATTTTCAACTGAGGAATATTTAATGGCTGAGAAGCACCTAAAGAAATATTCAGCATCCTTAGTCTTCAGGGAAATGCAAATCAAAACAACCCTGAGATTCTACCTCACACCAGTCAGAATGGCTAAAATCAAAAATTCATGTGATAGCAGATGCTGGCAAGGATGTGGAGAAAGAGGAGCACTCCTTCACTGCTGGTGGGAATGTTAACTAGCACAACCCATCTGGAAATCAGTTTGGCAGTTCCTCAGGAAATTTGACACAGTATTACTTGAGGACCCAACTATACCATTTCTGGGCTTATACGCAGAAGATACTCCAACATGTAATAAGGACACATGCTCTACTATGTTCATAGCAACCTTATTTATAGTAGCCAGGAGCTGGAAAGAACCCAGATGTCCCTCAATAGAGGAATGGATATAGAAAATGTCATACATTTACACATTGTGGTACATTTACTCGGCTATTAAAAACAACAAATTCATGAAATTCTTGGGCAAATGCTTAGAACTAGAAAATATCATTCTGAATGAGATAACCCAATCGCAAAAGAAAACACATGGTATACATTCAGTGATAAGTGGATACTAGCCCAAAAGCTCCAAAATAAGCAAGATACAATTCACAGACCACATGATGGTCAATAAGAAGAAAGATAAAATAGTGGGTGCTTCAGTTCTTCTTAGAAGGAGAACAAAATACTCACAGGAGTGTGGGGCAGTGGGCAGTTCTGTCAGCCAGAGTCCAGTAGAGCGGCAACCTCGGAACCCCTTGCTTGTTCTCTTGCTCTTGCTTCCTCTCTTACTTACTTCCTCTCTCTCTTACTTTTATCCTCTCTCTCTCTCTTTCTTCTCCTTTCCTTCTCTCTACTCAACCAGCATATTCTATCCTTCCTACAATAAAATAACTCATTTATACAGTGCCTCCGTTTTAATTAAGGCACCGTGCAGCAAACAGGTCAGCACCAGGAGAGAAAGAGAGAGAGAGACCCTGGGCCTCAATAGCAGGCTCATTTTCTCCAGGGAGAGAGAGAGCCTCAGCCGGGCGGGCCACCAGCCCAGGCCCCCTGCACTGGAACAAGACAGGATCAAATATGAAGATAAAGTGTAGAGCAGAGACTAAAAGAAAGGCCACCAGAGATTGTCCCACCTAGGGCTTAATCCCATCCATATACAGTTACTAAACCCAGACACCATTGTGGATACCAAGAAGTGCATGCTGAAAGGTGTCTGATATGGCTGTCTCCTGAGAAGCCCTGCCAGAGCCTTACAAATACAGAGGTGGAAGTTAGCAGCCAACCATTGGACTGAGCTAGGGGTCACTAATAGAGGAGTTAGAGAAGGAATTAAAGGAGTTGAAGGGGTTTACAACCCCATGGGAAGAACCACAATATCAACCAACCAGACCCTCCAGAACTTCCAGGGACCAAGCCATCAACAAAGAATTACACATGGCTCCAGCTGCGTATGTAGCAGAGGATGGCCTTGTCATGCACCAATGGAAGGAGAAGTCCTTGGTCCTGTGAAGGCTCAATTGATGCCCCAGTGTAGGAAAATGGAAGGCAGGGAAATGGGAGTGATGCATTTAATCAGGATTTTAAAAAATTTTTAGCAAATTCTTTGATAAGGTGACTTGTTACACACATAGAAGAAACCCCAGTAAGCATATAATCTCTATGCACCATGTAAATGAACTTAGAAACCCATTTCTATAGGAGTTAGAGTAGAAGGAGGTGAGGAGACAGGATGTGGGAGGGAGGATATGAAGTGGTTCCTGAATGATGCTCTGAAGTAGCAGGAGTCCCAGATGTTACAACCCAATGTTGGCCACTTAAACGTTATCATTATCTTTCAGAATCATCATTTCCATTGTATGAACTTTATTTTACTTATACTGCAATTAAACAAAATAAATTTTGGAAAAAAATTGAACTCCTAAAGCTGTAAAATGGCTAGGGCAACAATTTTTAATGTCTAGTTTTTAAATAAAAATGACATAATGATTTAGTGATATAAGGATTATATAGAAAATGATTGCCCTTAACAAAACAAAGAAGAAGAAAAGAAAGAAAAAAAAGTATGTCCTCTCTTGTGGTAAGGAACAAATAGACAAAGAATAAACATGATCACAGCTATTTACTTGGTCAGAGACTCTGTGATCCCTGTACAAACAAGTTGCTTTTAAATATATACTTCTACTCTTTATGAAAATAGAATTTTGAGTCATACGTCATATGGGAAAAGGAAAATCAGAAATTTATAAATAACTTAAGTTAATCACATGTATTCACAGTTTTCTTGAATTAATTTTAAGCATATGGAGTATTATTAAATAGTGTTCATGATGAAACTGTGATCTTACTTAAAAACTAGTACATTCAAAATTGATAGCTGTACTTGTTATTAAAAACGATTTCAGTTAGATTTTCTCAAATTAACCTAAAAGGAGTGACAATAATTAATTGGAAATGAAATTTGTTGACAGCTACCAAAGCATTACTAAAAACACAATAGAAGGTTTTAGAAACCTCTTTTTGTTTAAAAAATAGAAAACATAGCTTAAGATTTGTTTGAATTTGCAAAATGTGTGTGAAATAGCTTTATAGTACTTCTCTCAGTCACTAGTTAATATTTAAAGAATCAATATCCAATTCCTCGTTGAAAATAACTTTTTGTGAAGATGCTACATAAGACAGAAAACCAAGTTAACTTGATCTATTGTAAGCCTGTCAAAAGTATAATAGATGACAACTTCAAAACATTTTTCTGATTACCACACACAGGCAGCTAAAGCTTCATCCAAAGGACCATTTACAGAATAAAGTCTTTAGTTTTTTGAGGAGCAGTAAAAGATGTCTATTGGAAATCATGCTTCAGTTAAACAGTAAAATAATGTGAGATGTGTTCTAAAATGTAAGGAATAATGTCTAATATTGCTTCAGTCATTTACAAGATATTTGGTAAAGGTTGTTTTAAGTCCTACATGTTAATCAGTGTATAGGAAGAACATCAGAGGAAAGGGATTGCTATGTAAATTGACCTGCAGTATTCTGAATATTAAAACAAAATTTTATTTATGACAGCTAATAATTTAACAGGTTCAGAATCTTGCGAATGGCATTTTCTTCTTGTTTATTTTCATCACTATCAACAACTGCTCTGACTTGAAAATCAAACTTTCACACCACAGAGGATATTTGAATCACTGCCACTGATGGAAAAGAGACACATTCCAGATTAAGAAAATTATACTGAGCAATTAGAATTTGCTACATACAGAGAATTTAGGAATTCAGAAGTTAAGGGGAACTATTTAATATTAAAACATATTCATGGTAATAGTTATTTGATGAGGATTTTCCAGACCATCACTGAGTCTAGTCTATTTTTAAAGAAATCCCCAAGTTACTATTAATTAGGGCAACTGACAACTCTTCACTGGATTTGAACTAATAATATATTCCTACAATACAATCTGTTATTCCAAACAAATGTTCTTTCTTAGGAGCTTCATTTATCACTAATTGAATTGTAGTATATCACTAGAAAACAATACCTGCAAATGAGACAATATAAGGGAATAAGGTAAGAAGAGAGTTCCGTTTGTAAGATGATCCTCTTCTTTTCAAGAATGAGTGTCCAAGTTTGTACGCAGAACAAGTCTGGAAAAAATGCCAGATATGATTATATAATACAATTCCAGCTCTTAAAAAATAGACACAGTAGATTTCTAGGCTCACTGGCCCACCAGTCTCCTCACGTTGCTGACAAGTTCTCTTCAAGAGAGAGATCAGTATTAGAAGAAAAAAAAGATGGCTAGTGCCAGAGGAGTGAAACATTAGATCCTCTTCCTGCCTCTGTATGCATATGTACATTGAACCTACATACACACACAAGCACACACACACATGCACACACATGCACAAACACATAAAGACAACTACATACCCACTACAAGAAAAAAAATGATACTCATTATAAACATTCAATTATCATAATCCAATTTATCATAAAGTATTTATTATAAAATATGCATAAATTAAATAACCTTATGAATTAGTTATACACATAGGGATTCACAATTAGTAAAACAGGTTGCTCTTGATTATTGTCTGACTACATCCTTTCCATGCATTTTCCAACTTGATTCAAGTTTATGTTTTGTTGTATATCAATCAAAGCATTCATTCAAACCTTAAATGTTTATTGATTGTATTTAATGAATCAGATGATTTTTAAGGATTCGCAGAATTAACTCTAAATAAGACAAAACAATCACCTCATTTCCTAGAGCTCATATGGTTATGGGAAGAGAAACATACATGAAACAATTAAGATGATTTTAGGCAATGATAATATGTCTGATGAAATGCTCACTAGTGATGTGTATGGTGAGATTCATTAGATAATGAGACTAATAGATTACTCTTTAAGATGTGACAGTTTTATGAACTGAAGGAAGCTGGTTATATCAATATCTAGAGGAAGGGGAATGAGTGAGGAGTATAGACTTACATAAAAAAAAAGATAACCTGTTTTACCAATGTCATACTCTGAAGCCAGCCATTGAGAAAGCATGATGGAAAACAGATTTTCATGAAATGGTAAAGAGTTTAGTTCTTCCTCAAAATAATGGGAAGACATCCATGACTTATCTGAGATTTCAAATTCACTTCGCGTCTGTAAGAGGAAGGATCACAGACACCAGTAAAAGGTATGTACTCTAGGCAAGATATGGGTGCAATGACTATAAACTCTACAATTCCATCTATCTTTATTATAGGCCATTTATCTGGAAAACAAATTTTTAGCAGAGTGAGATAATTGAATTGTTTTAACTTGTAGTTTAAATAATCACTGCAATACCCATTACTTTATTATTATTTTATACCTTTAAATTAAACTACAAAAAGTAAAACACTGATATATATTCAACTTTTTATAAGAAATACTGACTGAGGAAGAAAATTTTGGTGTAAGACAAATAATGTACATTTAGACAATGCCAAAATCATGTACAGTGTCAATGATATTTTTGCTGATTTTTTAGATGGTTTAGAAATGTTCAGGCATATTCCCTGACTATTCTACATGTCTCATATTTCTTCTCTTACCTAGAGGAAAAGCCCTGACTGTTCTAAGATTGGGAGGATGCAATCCCAGGTCATTACAGATAAAGATATCCCATGATCCATCTGAGAGTATTTTGTTTCAGAGTTTCAATTAACCTTACTCAAAGTGTCTATAGATACAGCTTATGAAAAACATGTGCTTAATGTAGAAGGACAATGGGCAGATATACAGTGCTACAGAAGTATTGTTACATGTGCCAGATGATATGGGCAATATATGATAGTAATGAGATAATTAAAGTAGTGGCATATATCATGGTTTTAAAAGCAAGCAGAACTTCCAAGCTTTATCTGTACTTAGGACTGCTTCTGCAATCCAATAAGTGACTTAGGAATGGGCATCTTTATGGACACTGAGTCTTAAAATGTACGTAAACTTGGCTGTATAAAATATGTATCACTGTTCATTTTCCACGTGGCATTTTATATGAACTTTTTGTTATTTACTGAAGAACATACTTTCTGGTTTTGCTCAGTGGGAAACATTAAGTACAAATTCTTTCCCTTCTATAGCAGGCATGCTATCAGCATGCTTCTATTAGTTCCTCTCAATCTAAAATGTGAGACTTGGTATGCTAAAGAAATCATCAAAATGCTCCTATACGGATCTTCCCTGCATGTGGTTAGCATAATGACTACTTTGGAGCCTCTTGATTATCTGTAGCTGTGAAGGTTTTCCCACAGGCTGGAGGTACTGACGAATATTGGTTCAGCAGAGTTTATGTTCAGCATTCCTCACAACAGGGAGTCAGTTAAGGGCACCTTTCTATTATAAGGAAGCCATGATTACATTCAATAATATTTCTTCGCTGTTTACCATGCTAATTTGCCTTATATTTATATTGTTTTACTCATCTTGTGATTGTTTACAATTTGTGTGTTATTCTGGAAGATAAACTTCAAAAAAAATGAGAAAAAGAAATACCCACTCACAAAATGCAGAACCAGCTCCATTCCCTTTCAAATACAGGGTAAGCCTCTTCCCTTGCCTCAAATTCTGAGATTGTAGCCATGGCCTACCCCATTTGGAATTTTAAATATTTTTTTTTTTTTTTGGTTTTTCGAGACAGGGTTTCTCTCTGTAACCCCGGCTGTCCTGGTACTCACTATGTAGACCAGGCTGGCCTCGAACTCGGAAATCCGCCTGCCTCCGCCTCCCAAGTGCTAGGATTAAAGGCGTGCGCCACCACCGCCCGGCGGAATTTTAAATATTTTTAAGTTAACTTTAAAATGCTTATTCTCAAAATATACCTTGGTTGTTATTATTCTTATATACAACCAAAACGGTCCTTTCTCCCTTTTCTTGCTTAGTTGCTGTTCATCCCATTCTTTTTTTTCTTTTTCTTTTTTTTTTTTTATTAGATATTTTCTTTATTTACATGTCATATGCTTTCCGAGTTTCCCCTCCAACCCCCAACAAACAAACAAACAAACAAACAAAAACAACAAGAAAAAAGCCCTGTTGCCTCCCCCCTCCCCATGCTTGCCACCCCACCCTCTCCCACTTCTTGGCCCTGGCATTCCCCTACACTGGGGCACAGAATCTTCACGGGGCCAAGGGCCTCTCCTCCCATTGATGATCGACTTTGCAATTCTCTACTATACACATGCTGCCAGAAAAATCAGTCCCACCATGTATAGTCCTTGGTTGGTGGTTGAATCCCTGGGAGCTCTGAGGATATTAGTTAGTTCATATTGTTGTTCATGCTTAGGGGCTGCAAACCCTTCAGCTCCTTTGGTCCTTTCTCTGACTCCATCAATGGGGACCCTGTACTCAGTTCAATGGATGGCTGTGAGCCTCTACATCTGTATTAGTCAGGTACTGTCAGAGCCTCTCAGGAGATAGCTTTATTAGGCTGGCTTGTCCTTCCTTCAGTCTCTGCTCCATAGTCTCTGCAACTCCTTCCATGGGTATTTTGTTCCTACTTTTAAGAAGGAATTAAATGGCCATATTTTGGTCTTCCTTCTTGAGTTTCTTGTAGTTTGGGGGTTGTTCCTCCTGTATTCCAAACTTCTGGGCTAATATCCATTTATCAGAGAGTGCATACCCAGCTATACCACTCCTGGGCATATACCCAAAAGATGCTCCAACATGTAAAATAAAGACACATGCTCCACCATGTTCATAGCAGCCTTATTGATAATAGCCAGAAACTGGAAACAACCCAGATGTCCCTCAACAGAGGAATGGATACAGAAGTTGTAGTACATCTACACAATGGAGTATTACTCCGCTATTAAAAACAATGAATTTATGAAATTCTTAGGGAAATGGATGGATCTGGATAATATCATCCTGAGTGAGGCAACTCAATCACAAAAGAGCACACATGTTCATCCCATTCTTATCTACTGAGTCACAAAAGTATTTCAGTTGAAATGAACTCTTATGCTCCAGATAAATATTCTCCTGGATCTAGTACCAAACAGATACATATAATGTAGTTCAATAACTTTATTGTAATATTATTCCACCATAAAACTGTTAAAACATAAAAGGAAGACTTGTGGATATTAACTTACATGCATATTGAGAACCCACTGGCATATGTGCCTTTCATTGTTTACAGCACTCTAATCACTCCCCAGTTTCTTCGGCATCATCTTACATTATCTCTGTTCCTTTGAGCTTTATTTGGGGTTACTATTCGTCTGTAAAATGTAGGTTGCTCTATTTTCACCTTCAGGATTTTAATATATCACTAAACCCAGTTTATCCAAAAGAGAATGTCACATAAAGAAAATAGTCAACTAAAATGTCATCTAGCACCCTTCTCTTCCTCGCAAGTCTAACAGACTGTTTTGCGTGGCATAAGAATTGAAATCATTGGTGCAAGCTGTCGTCTTTGTGTATTGAGCTTTGTCTCCTTGTATGGCCATTTACTGCCTCTCTTCCAGAATGCACTTTTCAAAATTATGACATATTAATAACAGGCATTAGGTATGGAAATGATCTATTACCGTAGGTCATCTAATACCCTCCACCGGGCAATCCCTGTTCCTGTATTATCCAGGGGTTTTCACAGGTTATTTTAAATAACTCAGTGAGCGAAGAATTCCAGGTCTCCTTATTACACAACTACTTTTCCCCACTGAATTCACTCTGCTTTGATACTCTAGCCAGTTGCTAACAAGCAAACCATTTCTTGACACATGTAAAATTGCACAGACTTGTAATACCTCAGGCACAATGTGCTCTTTAACACTGTTATTAATATGTTAACAGGTGGAAACTTATTATCATCCAACTGCTTGGAGTGTGAAATTTCTTATACTCATTTCATTTTCAATTCTTTGTAGTTTATGGTTCCACTTGATTAAAGGTGGGACTGTGAACATTTCATGTTGTTTTAATTCAAGATAAAAATGCTGAGGACCGTGTTCAGAAATATATTAGCTATTGATTCCCATGTACGCTTAGCACTTATTTTATCTGAATTCACATGAAAATATATGTGAAAGGTAGTTGGAATTGTGACCAAACTGTCATGAAAATTAGCAAAAGGAAGGCGGTAGAAGAGTTAAAGATTATTAGCGGGAAAAAATAGAACAACTTACTATACTGATAAAATGTGTTTGTGCAGAGAATTTATAATAAATAGTGCTGATAAATACTCTTAAATGATAGTCTGTACTACTGTTATACTTTAAAGATAATTTAATAGTGACATATCCTAGCAGTAAGGAAGCACCGGTGACATAATAATCAGTACTGGTCAGCTTTTTCACAAGCATTTTCTGATATCATTTTGTTTCCATACCCCAAAGAAAATACTACAGCATTCACACAGAAATAGGGACAGCATTGGAGGTCAAACACCATAATTCTCTCCTAAATGATGAAAGGAGGGTCATCCATAAGTCATAATTTAGTTCTTAAATTATGAAACACTCCAAATTGTGATCTAAAAATCAAAACTTGATATAGTATATAAGCACTCAGCTGTAGTTAACATAAGCTTAATATGGCACATCAGTTCTTATTACAAATAGAATGGATGGAGTTAGACTTGAACATTGTATACAGAATTGGGTATCATTGTGAAAATATAATATGCCACCTAGGTTTATTGATTATTATAGAAAAGGGACTAGAGTTGTGGTGGCTCACGCCTTTGATCTCTGTGCACAGGATACGGAGTAATAAGAGTCTCAGAGTTCAAGGACAACCTGATTTACTGAGTTCTAGGACAGCCAGAACTGCACATAGAAATTGTGACTTGAGAAACAAAACAAAACAAATATCAAAACCAACAAACAAAAATGAGACTAGGAAAGTAGGATTGTTTTATTAGTTTGGTAGATAGCCATTTGTCATATTCTACTCCCTAGCCTTACTGATGAGAATCTTAGAAGAGTCCTATTCATATGTGTATTAAATCCCCTACATCAACAGACAGTTCAGAGGGGCTTTCCTGCATCTGCTGATTCTCAAGTCCCATTAGCTTAAAGCAAACTTTAGAATACCATGACATATTTGGGAGAAGATGTATTCTGTCTTCCTTCAGTAATTCCAGGCTATCAATGACTGGCTTATTTTGGAGTAGTTAGATTTCCCAGTGGCTCAGTTAGATTTGATCAAACTTAGTCACCCTCTGACAGAAAGATGTAGTCTATTGGGACAATATTAACTGATGCAGAAAAGAAACAAAATTCTCTTTACGGAAATTCAGTTGACTTCATATCTCCATGTCTTTAGATCATGCTCTCATGATTACATTTCTCTTACGATTTTTGCAAGTTTTTCTGACTAATTCATGTTTCCTTTAGAATCCAAATAGTGAATCTGATATGAATTAAACTATTTCAAACTAGATAAACAATTTCAAGCCATGGCTGTACATAGATAGAAATATCCAGGAGACGTGTGTGAAAAGAGAAAGTGGAAAACTGGCAGCTGTTTGCACGCCAAGTGTGAAAAGTAGTTCTGCAAGAGCCTTTGTGCCTGGGAGGAAACTAAGCTACTCTCTGGAAATAGAAAATGGCACCATCTTTTACCAGTAGAACTAAACTATCTATTGTCAAATGCATTATAAACAGCTAATATATAAATAGTCACAGTGTGAAAACATTAAATACTTTTTCACTTGAGTCATTATAAACTATTTAATGTTTGAAACAAACAAACAAGACCCCAAAACAATGAAATAAACAAACAAACCCAGAGGAAATTACCTCATCATTTTACCTGTAATGTGAACTTTTGAAATCAAACTTCACTTTTATGTATTACAACAAAAATAATTACAAAACTCTTTCTTGTAGTGTCAGTCTATTCTTTCCTGTTAATTATTTTATTTACATTCCAAATGTTGTCCCCTCCCAGTCCCCCATTGGAAAGTTCTTCCCTCCCCTTCACATCTGAGAGGGTGACCCCACTCTGAGAGGGTATCTCCTCTCCCTGGGGAATCAAAATTCTCTACAGAATTAGGCACATCTTTTCCCACTGAGACCAGACATACCTATGGGCCAGCGGCCTCAGACCAGCTAATGTATGCTCTTTGTTTGGTGGCTTAGTCTCTTGGAGCTGCCAGGGTCCAGGTTAGTTGACAGTGTTGTTTTTCCTATGGGGTTGCCATACCTATCAGTGCCTTTAATCCTTCCTCTAACTCTTCCATAGAGGTCCCCTACCTCGGTCCAATGCTTGTCACTTAGTATCAGCTTCTGTCTCAGTCAGCTGCTGACAGAGTCTCTCAGTAGACAGGCATTCTAGGCTCCTCTCTACAACCACAACTGCTGCGGGCCGACAGATCTGGGCCTCCCTCAACCCGCGGGAGAAACGGGGGTCCTAGTCAGGTCGACAAGGCGTAGGCGAAGAAATGATGGCAGAGACGACACATAAAGTATAAGATCTAAATGTATTTCTTGGAAATGGCATCAGACTTTTACAGTCATTGCAAAAGAGAAATGGTAAATCTGGCAGCTCAATAGTTGAGGTACATCTGAGGCTATCAGAAACATACTGGGTCTAAGGCAGTAGCTATCTCCTCTGAACTGGTGCTGCATCCCCCGGGCCCAAGTGCTCTGGGCCCGGGAGAATGCGGATTGCATGAATCTGAGTACTAGCCCATCTAAGTTCTAGTGCTAGTCCTTCTGCGAGTCCAAGTCCTTCTTGTCCTAGTCCAAGTCCAAGTCCTTATACAAGGTGAAAAGCAGGCTTAAGTAGCATACAGCAAGCAGGGCTGATGTGAAGAGTCAGGTAGGCAGGTGAGGGTTACAGCAGGGGATGCAAGACTGAAGTCACATACGCAAGTGACCCCCCACACCAAGGTCAGCAGAGTTTGGTAGCTAGGTGTGAAGCAGGAGGAAGAGGAGTGGAGCCCTCCCTGTTGAGGTATTTAGGTATTCCTATGCTAATTCTCTGGTTCTAGCTGGAGGCAATGGCCAGGAGATTACAATCTAGCATTTCCTGCTAATTCTCTGGTTCTAGCCTGGGGCAGGCAGTGGGGAGTTCCAACCTGACCTAACACTTCTAGCTAATGTCCTTGAGTGGAAGCCCTTCGATTACTCTCTAAATAAACTAGGACAGTTGGATACATTGTGTTGGCCAGGAGACAATGCCCAATCTTAACCATTAACGAATCATTTCTTGGGGTACCTTTATGAGGCCGCGTTGACGATTGCAGAGACTAATCTGGAACACGTCTGAGTTAGGGGATACCAGCGACTGTCTGAAATCCAGGAGGCACAGAACTCTTTTTGGGGTTTTATTTGCCTCTTATCCTTTATCAGGATTTTATCCCTGATATTTTGAATGTGACTGGAGTAGATGAGTGTGCGTAGCACACAACATAGCATCAGTAGTAGTGGCAGTGTTTGGTGCCTTCCCATGAGATAGATCTCAAGCTGTGCCAGTCAGTGGTAGGCCATTTGTTCAGTCTCTGTTCCACTTTTGCCCCTGCATGTCCTGTAGTCAGGAGCTATTTTGGGTTGAAAATTTTAAAGATGGGTTGGTGTTCCTATCCCTCCACTGGTAGCCTTGTATAACTCCTGGAGGTGGTCTCTTTAGGTTCCCTATCTTCACTGTTGGGTATTTCATCTAGTCATCCACATTGAGTCCTGAAAGCTTCCCTTATCTCAGGTCTATGGGGTTTTCTAGTGGTTCACCCCACCACGCACCTGGGACAGCTACATATTTCCATTCATTCTCCTGAGGAGTGAATTGAGGGAGTCTCTCCTATCTCCCTCAATACTTGATCTTGTTCCCCTTTCATATTCCCCTTCCTCTCTCCCATCCACGTCTCTCCATCCTGCTGCCTCTCATGATTATTTTGTGCACCAGTCTAAGTGGAATTGAAGCATGGGGTACAGAGCTAAATAGAGAATTCTTAACCGTGGAATCTTGGATGGCCAAGAAGCACTTAAAGAAATGTTCAACATCCTTAGTTATGAGAGAAATGCAAATGCAAATGACCCTGAGATTCCACCCTATACCATTCAGAATGGCTAAGATCAAAAACTCAAGGGGCAGCACATGTCGGCAAGGATATGGAAAAAGAGGAACACTCTTCCATAGCTGGCAGAATTGCAAACTGGTATGACTACTTTAGAAATCAGTCATATGGTTCTTCAGAAATTTGGAAATAATTCTACAAGATCTAGTATACTGCTTCTAGGCATATACTCAAAAGATGTTCCACAATATTACAAAACTCTTAAAGTTTTTTTTAAGATTGTCACACACACACATACAAACACACACACTCACACACACACAGAAACCACTTAATAAAAGTGCTATGCCTTTTATTTCTTATTTCTTATTTTTAAATCCTGAATGCTCTTGAAGACTCTTTCAATTACGCTTAGTTCTACTGTTTTCATTAGTAATGGCAGTAGTATTTGCCTTATGTTTCACAGAGTATCCATGTTTCATAGAATACTTACGTAAATATGTTTATTTCAGATTTGATATTAGACTTTAAAATACTTCTAATGTGGTATAAACATATATCAAATACCTATGTAAATATAATCATTTTCAATTTTCAGTGAACACACTATTATCTTACTGTATTGTGTGGACATATCTATGAAATGAATATACATAGATAAATTTCCATTGTTTTTATTGGTTTACATTTCCAATATGTTTTTCTCTAACATAACATGAAGACATTGAAACCATCATCAATAGTGTTTCATTTTCTATTATGTATTCAAACCTTACCACCCTATGAAAGATAAAAATCATCTAACTAGTTATTCTAGGCAAAAATATGGATTCACCAGCAGCCACTTTCCTTTGTATGTATAGTTTTGTATTTCTCTGTATATGTGTTCAGTCAACATACTTTTTAATGGAAAAGAGATTGTTTTCATATAATGTGTTCTCATTGTGGTTCCCTTATATGAACTTCTTTTAGATCTTACTCATTGCCTGTTCAACCCAAATTCACATCCTTTCTTGTTCTATTCTTCTCACTATAAATCAGGCAGATATTTAATAAAAGAAAAAATAAATACTAATACTAACAAATCAGTGCTTTGTTCAGCCATCATCAGAGAAGGGTTCTCTTGCCCTAAATGGGAACTAATATAGAGACCAACAACTGGACAGAGAGTGAGAGACCATGTAACAGTCGGTTTTAAATAATGTGTCTCCATCAAATCCCTCCCAATGGGACTCAGGGAGCTCTGTGGAAAAGGAAGTGGAAAAAGAATAAGAGGCAGTGAAGCTGGAAGACACCCAGGAAACAAGGCCTTCTAGACACAGCAAGACTGATGCACGTATATGAACTCACAGAGACATGAGAGTATGTACAGAGCATGCACAGGTCTAAGTTGGTTGGGGTCGTGGTATTCAAAGAAGTTGTCAACACAAGCCCCAATCCCTAACTCAAAAGGTGTTTCTAAGTGATATCTATTAGCGAAGGAAGAATTAGTTTTCTTTTTTCTACGTTGCTTTTAAACTGGATATTTTATTTACATTTCAAATGTTAACCCTTTTCCCGATCCCCCTCCCCCAGAAACCCCTATCCCATCCCCCCTCCTGCTTCTATGAGGGTGTGAACCCCCACCTGCTCCCGCCTCCCCCCAACCCCCATTGTGTTCCCCTACACTGGGGCACTGAGCCTTCACTGGACCAAGGGCCTCTTCTCCCATTGATGCCCAACAAGGCCATCCTCTGCTACATATATGGCTGGAGTCATGGATCACTCCGTGTGTACTCCTTGGTTGGTGGTTTAGACCCTGGGCCCTCTGGTTGGTTGATATCATTGTTCTTCCTATGGAGTTGCAAAGCCCTTCAGCTCCTTCAAAGGGAGTCTCATTTGGTATCCAAACCACACTTAAGAGCAGACCCCACACCCAGCACATATTGTAAATTCAATGTATCTACATCATACATATATTGCTTTAAAATATGAGCCCCAAAGTATGATATATTTACAACTTTAATGTTCTTTACCAGCAGTCCTTATTAATCCTTCTATCTTCTAATATTATTGCCATGAACTACACCCAAGTCTCTAGTGATTTCTTTTTATACATAAGTGTTTTCAGTGTTTTTTTTCCCTCCATCGTGTCACCACCTCTAAAGTATACTTTATGGTATCTCATAGGAACCCATGGTGTATTAGTGAAGATGGTGTCCTCAGTAGAATGTGGAAAACATTCTATTTCTTTTATTTAAACACATTACGCAAAAGAGTGGTTGAAAATCACTACAGACTAGAAAACAATACAAAGAAAGAGGAGGTCACAAATGTAAGAACGTCTCAGGAGGTTTACAAAGGACAACACTGATTCAAACGAGGAAGGCACACACTGTTCAATTTAGATTGTAGTTGTAAGATATAAGAGAATTGGCTATTGAGATATGGCACATAGGAGGAAGAAGACAGTGTACCAGGGCAACGATGGAAGTGGTAATAGGAAGAGACACGTTTATTAAAATCTTAGCTATTGTTGGTCATTCCCTTCAGCACTTTGTTACCTCTATCTCATTCCTTTTTACTTAATAACTGTTTAATGGGCCTCTATAACAGGTAAACACTGCATGGCCAGTTGGGTTTGCATGTGTAACAGGTTTAAAATGTGCTTTTGGACATACTTATTTGCCTAAGGTGAAAGCATAAAGGGAAGCAAAAGCTAAAAGACCTTTACTTATCTGATGCCAAATCTCAGTGAAATGCTCCACTGTGCTGAGCTCCTCCCACGGTTAGGTAAAACTGTGGGATATGTTGAGCATGTTAATGATAAATACATTAATGAAGTGTATTGTAGTTTAAAAAAATAGTTCTTAGACAGAAAGAAATGGGTTAAAAGACTAGTATACAAGTAACATTATGTGGACTAAGCAGAGTTTGGAAGTAGGTAGGATTATAATATCAAATTATAAAAGGAAAATATTAGGCACAGAAGGTTTTAAAACAAATAATATCTTGAAAAATATTAATGAACCAATTTTCATTTAAAAAGAAAAGATTGATAGTACTGTGCAGTTGCATTATGAACTGTAAGGTGAACCTAATAAGTCAACACATCAAGAAAGCACTCTGGTGAACTCAACACTTCATTTAACCATAGAGAACCAACACATTCTCATAGGGGAAAGGAAAAAAATGAGAGGGGCTCTTTCATTTTCTGGCCCTGGGAAGTACTTTTTTCCATTGGTTGAGTTAAAACTGTGTTACACATGCAGTCAATGGACCCGAGAAGGCCTGCTACTAAACAGACTAGGTCAATCATATTCATGGAATAAAATTTTTACATTTAAAGTCCCTAAATATTCCTGTCTTTCTTACCCAGACCAACTTTAGGAAACTAAAACATAGTTTATCTTATCAACAATGATATTATCTCTCTATATATATATTATATATATGCATATATATATGCATATATATAGCTAGTGTGAAACAAGCTAAAAAATATTTGTGATAATATCAAATGATAAATAGTTGAATTTTTGCATTTAGTAAACATAAAATTATCCTGGAAAAAATGAGCTTTTCATGTGATATGACACATGGAGAAGTATTATAGAGTGTAGAAGATTGAGTGATGCTATAGGAATCCCAATCTTTACACTTAGCAGTAGAACATTCTTTAATAATGATTATAAACCAAGAAATAAAGCTGTCCACATTCATTTCTGATGCTGTTAATAAGAAGCCGGGTGACCGTTCACAAAGGACAGAGGGGAATTGACCTGTCATATGAAATGCAGGATGGTTTAATTAAAAATGGCCTGAATATTTTTGGAGAAATATGTTGAATGTGTGAAGAGCTTTTATAGTGGTATTTGAAAGGGAAGGTAAAATAACCCAAAAATTAAACTAGCTTATCTTTGTCTTAAAATCTTAGTGGATTTAATATCTATAATCAAAGATGAGTATAATAAATGGACCCAAACAACATGTAAAATTATACCTAATGAATCTTTCATGTTTAAATGTCTTTCTAAAGACCAATATCTTGATATTTATTATAATAAAATAGGATTATCAGAAAGGAAGCAGGCTCATGGCTATTGTCAAGTACTCATAGGCAATGTGTAATTGTTCTTCTAATTTTAGATGAAATTTAATTTTATTTTTAGATGAAAAAATCTGAGTCTTTGTGTGGAAAATGTTGAGTAAATAAATTGTGAGAAGACAATATTATCACCTGTTAAATTATATAAGATAATTTTATGATTTGGACCCACACCTTTCTGGTTACTACTCAGTAACACACACACACACACACACATATGCATATATATATATATATATATATATATATATATATATATATATATATATATATATATATATATATATATATATATATATATATATATATTTGTAATTTACTTTGAACTCAAAAGTTAGTCTTTGCTTTTGTCTGGTATACCATTTATGCTAGTAAGGGTCCATTTACTGCAATAGTCTTGTATAAAATTAAATCTACTAAGATTTTAAGACAAAGATAAACTAGTTTAAATAGTTTAAAATAAACAGATGCAATAGAGTTGACTTCAGGTTATATACATTCAGAGAATATTTCTGCAACATAGAAGTAGATTTTCATACATGAGTCTTTGTGCCTGATAATCTAGCTTTATGTACATATATGCAAAGGACACATATACACATATACTTTTTATAGACATACTAATATATATATATGTGTGCATATGTACATAATACATATATAAACCCATACATACATACATATCTACTCATGAACACATATATACATGTATACATACATATACATACATATATAATTATACATATACATGTATGTATTATATACATACAATTCACAGTGCTGATTTATGTGTATATTTTTATTCATAAATGAAATCTTTACAGTGAATACTATTGTAACATCAAGCATGTCAAATACATAGGGAAGCAATGTAAATCTTAGCATTCAGTGAGAATTTATGATGGTCAGTAGCATTATTTTTGTTTCCTTATAATTTGTGTGTATATAAATCCAATCAAGGGCACTACGTATAGAAGAAAAGCAGCCAGCCACTATGCTATCTCCCTGATACTTGGCCAGTGACTGATAATCAATTTTGAGGATAATTTCATTGGTGTTAACCCTTTCTCAAAGACCCATCAATTCCCTTGTAAAACAACTACATTGTAAAGATTTGACTGAAAAACTAAACCTTCAATATTTCTGTTGTATATTTGTATGTCTGTGGCAATATTACATGCATTCAGGATATCTTTAAAATTCCTTTCATAGCTTATAAATAATCAAAGAGGTTAGTGAAGATCCCTATATTATATTAAACTGTATTGTTGCAGAGTAAAGTACTCTGGTAAATTTGTGAGATGAAAGGATTAATAATTCTTGTGGCACTTTTTTTTCAATATAAGTCCAAATATTTATACTTGGAGACTTGTGATAACTATTTGAAATATATTAGAAAGCTGAAGAGGATAAGCACAGTAGTTGTTTCTGTAGGACAATAGATGATTACAATTATCTTGGATTCATAACAATAATTGTATAATGCCTATCACTTATGTAGCTCTTAACTAATTCCAAACACTGTGTTAAACATCATGCATATTGAAATTTCATTTATAATCATTCAGTAATTATTTGTTGACTATCGTTTGTTGGAAGAAGTACTGAGTGTTCAGAGTACAGCATTGTAAGGTCTACCAAAATTATTACATTCTGAAATGAAGATTTCAAGAAAACTATAGAATTAGGTATGATTTTCCCACAGTTTTAAAGCTTTCAACTCTTTCCACATTAAGAAAGCCACTTATCCAGATAACTTTGCAAAGCTACTTCATCAAGAACACATATTTTTAAATGTTATCCAACAAACTAAAGTTATCAAGTTATCTCACATTTTAATATATTTTATCTATGCATGTTTTATATTTTTGAGAATTTTATGCATAATATTGTATTGGGATGATTTTCATCTCCCACTTTTCCCTTTAATTTCTTTAATGCTCTCATTTCTTCTCAAATTCATGGCTTCTTTATTTTAGTTGTCATAGTTATACACACATGCATTTATACACATACAAACAAACATAAATATACACATCTGTTGAGTTCATTTAGTTTGCTTTTAAGTAAGATTTTATCAAGGGTGACTTGTTAATGGATATGCAATTTGGTTGCTTATTCCTAGAAAAGACTGATTTTTCCTTCTCTATCTATAGTCATTATTTATCACAGCTCTTCATATAGATTTGAGATCTGTGAGATTTACTTCAATGATATGGGCATGCCCACAAGTATTATTATTGTTTTAGTCTTATTTAAACAAGTATATAGTTGAAATTTCATCGATGCAGTTTCCTGTCATCTACAAGAGACACAGTTCCCCAGTAGGCTTCTTAGTTCCTCTGGTTCTCACAGTCTTTCTGTCTACAACCAAAAACAATTCACAGTAAGGTTATCCCAAACAAACTCCCCATAGCATCACAGAAATAAAAATGATGCTCTAATATTCATATGAAGCCACAAAAAATATCCCACATAACCACAGCAAGCCTGAACATAATGTTGGAGATATTAACATACCAGATTTCAAGGTGTATTACACAGATTTATTAATAAAACCAGCATGTTTCTTATTAAAATCTGATGTGTAGACAACAAAAAAAAATAGAAGAGCAAAACAAGAGTGAATGTAAGTGCAACAACTTAATATTTCACAAATATTACAAAATATAAAATGGAGGAAAGACGTCCCTATTCAACAAAATTTGCTTTGAAAGTTGGGTGTCCAAACAAAGAAAGATGAAATTATATTTATACCTATCTCTGAACAAACATAAACTACCAGATCAAAATCTCTCTGTGAAACTTGAAACGGTGAAACACCTAGAAGAGTGGTTCTCAACCCACTTGGTGCTGTTTCACTTTAACCCAGCTCCTCATGTACACTTTGATTTTGCTACTGTTATGAATCATGCCTTAAATATCTGATACCCAAGATATCAGATAGGAGACCTCTGTGAGTTCACAGCCCACAGTTTGAGAAGTGTTTATCTAGGAAAAAACATGGATAATAAGTACTCTACGATGTAGAGGTGCAGAAAATGGTTTTTGTAATAGGACCCCATTTGCCCAGGAATTAAAAGAGACAATTGACAGGTGGAAACAATCAATTAAGTGAAGAAGAGGTCCCTAACCTGGTAGAGAATCTCTGACAGGTATATATCTGACAAAGGATTAATATCCAGAATACATAAGGAACAAAAAACCAAAGTGACAAGAAAGAAATTGACAGAACTAAAAATTGGGCTGCATCTGAACAAAGAAATAAAAAATGCTTAGAAACATAAAGTGCTCAAAATCGTTAGTAATATGGGGAGATGTGAATCAACAGAACTTTGATATTTCATTCCACCCTAGTCAGAATGGTTAAGATCACACTAATATGTTGATTAATGTCCTTGTTGAGATCTTGTTAAGGCAGCCATACCTTTGGAGTATAAAGCTTGAAATTTCCATATTAATTCCAGAAGATACAATTTCATAAGAGATTTCTTGGTCCTGTGGCTCTTAAAATCTTTCTTCCTCCTTTCGCATGATATTTTTTGAGCCTTAAGTGAAAGAGCTATGTTGTAGATATAATACCAGTTGGGTCTAGGCATCAATGATTCTTTAAGATCAATGACCCTGGGCAGTTGGGTTGGTTTCTGGTAAAAGATATGATTTCCTTTCTGGGTACTGGTGTTTAAGTCTATTGAGAGAGCTGATGCTTATTTTCAAGGTATGAGTGCTACTATTCCAGTGTTAGAGATATTGCAATATTGTTTATTGCTACTGTTTAGAGGTATTACAGATAGTTGGGATTATTGCTTAAGTTCCTCCCTAGGAAGCTTCCACAGCACATTCCATACTGTGAAAGCTATTCCTCATGAAGGGGGTTTACAGGTCAGGTCCAGTTGGGATCTTCTAAAGTCCTGTGCTTAAATGTCCTGTGTATTCACTAACATGAACTACAACAGTAACATCAGCAGTCTATATTGTTTGGGGAGTATCTTAGACTCTCCTGACCAACAAATGAAAGGGTGGTCTTCATGCCACATCCCGGGATTTCTGTCACCTCGATATGGCTCTTGGGAAGGTCATTGTCAACCTAAGTGTCATAACTTCATTTAAGCTATATATGTAAACATATACACTTAAGTTTTACACATAATTTCTTATGGTCTTTCAAACATTTCAAATAATACCTTCACAACTCTGTATTGATTTTCAAAACCATACCTAATCCAGGGATTTCACTGTTTTTCCCAATGCCCCTTCCATGTCACTAATGTTCTGCTATTCCTCCGTCTAACACCATCCAACAGGAAGAAAGAAAATACATATTGCCTGGGAATATTCATATGTGAATAGCAACTCAATTAAAATCAATACCACGCTCAGCCCATTACCAGGATAGAAATCAAAATATGTAAAATAGTTTAATTTTATAACCACTAGAAGAAAATTACAATGAAAAACAATATCTTTCAGCATAGCATACTGCATTGCAATATTTTCTACAGGTGAAGACAGAGTATTTCCTGAATAAAATTAATGAAAAAACAAGAATATCGATTTGCAAAACATGCTGACGGAAGGAAAAACTAAGTATCATGAAGGTTTTCAACTTACAACATTAGATTTACTAGATCCTCCTAGAATATTCCAACAGGAGCTTTTCTTGAACTCCATGGACAGTGTTTGTTACCAATATGCCACATACTAATAATAGACATTGCACTTTTCCTTGAAGACTAGCAAAGGGCAGGAACTCAATCTATCAGACAATCAAGTCTTAAATATTGCACTTGAGGAGAGAGGTAATGTGATGTCTGTGCAGGAATAGCTAAGTAGCCAAAGCAGAAGCGGAAGGAGACATGTGTATGGAGACACCTATTCCAACATAGGTGATGCAATCCATGCCAAAAAATGCTATTAGCAACGACAGGTGATTCTGGAGCAATCATTTGCCATAATGGAAATGGTGTCACTTAACAACACCGTGTCTTGAGAACAAATCTCTAGGAATCACACATTTAGCTAACAGTTGCAAAATCTCTCTCAGTTAATATAAACTTATATGTCCATTATAAAAAAGGATATTGTTTCTTAAGTAGGGCAAAGAAATAGCTATAATGGAAAATGTTTACTTGGTTGACAGTAAAACTAAGAACTCATTTTCACACTAGGCCAATGTGAAATGTTTGTAAGTGTAATTGAGAATATGGTTTTAGTGAAATCATAACTGAAGGAATATTTAGAGAATTCCTAATGATCCCTAAAAAATAGAAGTAAAAAAAATATATAAATCAAGTGGGAAGTGAACTCTAATAAGACATCTGTATCAGATATAAGTTAAAACATTGTCTGGTAATGATAGTTAACTAGGAAAATTCAAAGTCAGCATAAGTCTACTCAACAGAGTCATTGAAGTTATAAAGCTTGACAACTTGAATTAGGCAAAGATGTGGAGTGCTAAGAACTTCCTAATGATGCAGCAGTGAGACAGATTTTGAAATTGCATTTACTTTTCATTATAAGTATATGAAAATGTGTATGTTTTATCGACCCTCAGTTATCCTTTTTGGTTCAGAACCAGGAAAAGCACATAAAAAAATCATGGAAGAGTACTTCCTTAGCAATGATATTTAAGTAAATTAAACTACCTTAAATGTAAATGGTGGGACACTATGTATCAATAAAATGAAAGAAATGAAACTGCACACAACAATATTTGCAATGTTTCATGAATGGTATTGCTGTGAGACTTAAGAGCCTACATGATTTGGGCAGCTTTTATAAATATTGTAAAAAAAAAAAAAGGAAATGGTGAACATTAAAATTTCATTATAGAAGTAATACAAAGAAACAAACTACTTTTGTGAAGCTGAGATGTCTGTAGAAACTGACAGTAAGTAGTTATTGAGAGATAACAACAGGGTTATATATCTAAAGTGCTAATGATGATCAGTCTATTGATCTGGGTGCTGAGCATCGCTAGAGCACTCATACTAAATTGTACTGTGTACTGTTTAGTGTTATCAGTGAGATATTTCAAAATAGAAGGTTTAAAGAAAACTTTTCAGTTTTAGAATTTGTCTTCACAAACATCTCAGATACTCCAGAGGGTTAGAGAAAGAAGGGAAGATGATCAATAATACTACTATACCTAGAACACCAGAACCAAAGTCAAGGTCACGCATGTAGCTGGTGACGTAGTGTACCAAAGGGAAATGATAAAATTGAAATAAGTCATTCATGTGTGCCGTCCTGCAGAAACAAACTGCTGCTCTCAGTATGACACAAGGAGAACCCATCAAACATATGTATGTTTGAGATGTTAGTGGGGAAGAGTATATACAAGTGGAAGAGATGAAGGGAGCCCTGGAATGAGGGAGAGAAAACTGAAAATCGTGGAAGCAGATTTAAGCTTTAATGCACTGCTGGGAGACATGTTGACACAGTTGTGTGCCTATTTCCCCAACCTCTTCTCTGCAAGCAGCTGCCTCTAATGCATCATTTTGTAGCAGCAAACAGAGCCCTAAGAAGCAGAAATAATCAGCTCCAGTGACCAATACTTTACCTGCTCGCTAAGATTGTACTTTGCTTGCTAAGATAGAATAGTGATGATTAAATTAATTTCTAAACTAATTGTGGAAGTTTCACTGCTTGCTAGGGGTGATCAACATGAAAACAGTTTGGGTTGAAAAAAGAGCTTTAAATGGAAAATAAAAAAAAATGTCTTCCCAAATATTGCTCAAATTTTGAAAGAGCCTTACCCAAATACCTGATTCGCATCTATGCTGTTGAAAAAAATTATATTTACATTTTAATAAAATATGTTTAAAATATTTGGCTATGCTCAATAGTAATGTGAAAACACATATTGAGCATATTGATTAAATGTTCCCAATGAGAACAGTGCTAAACATCAGCAGTTTTGAAATAATATAACTTGAATTCTAGCTCTATTTGTCTATCAAGGAGACTTCACTACTCCTATGTTAACTCCACAAACACTCCTTTCATTAAGATAGTTTATTTATATAATTGCCTTTGAGTTCCTGTTCATCAGTTTGCCTTTAAGATGTCTTACATTTTACATAGTCTTGCAAAGTCTATGCAAGTTTTTCTGTATTTAATTGTCTTTTAGATAGTAAGAACCTCAAGTTTAAGCAACAAATCAATTATAAATTACAGAAGCTTTAGTATAGAAAATATTATTCTGATTGATTTTTTTAAATTTTTCTGGTTTGTGAGCATCTATGTTTTCTTTTCCTCCCCTAGACTGCTATCTCAGTTGTATTCTGAATTAAATTGCCACATATTACTGAAAGCTATGAATTCAACGTGTACTTTCCTGAACTCTCAGTCTATTGTTAGGGAAGACAGTTCTAATTTTTTGCATTAATATTTGAATATAATAAAGTAAACTACAAGGAGAAATAATTTCAATAAAGATGCAATTTTAGGAATTATGATGTTTAGGAATTAGATTCAAACATTAATAAATGTGTATTATTAGAGACCATATAAATGCATAATGTCTTCCTATGTCATTATGTAGCCAGTTTTATCATGATATTATCAAGATTTTCTTGACATGAATACTACTGGAAATACATTGGTTCCAATATATTCATCACTATTTTATTTATTAAAACAATTGGAAGAATAAATTTTAAGGTCTGAAGTCTTTGTACCAATATCACGAGATATAATGAGAGCAATATATATCAAATTACTTTGTTGAATACAAAGGTGTTCATTTTATATTGTAAAAATAGCATTCTTAAAGCTTATTGTATATTTTGCTAGACTATTAAATGTAAAATTCATGAAATTCTCAATATTAAAACAGAATACTCAGAATTCATTCAAGTTAAATTGAAATAAGAAATGAAAAATACGTTCTACAAAATATAAGTAAAATAATGTTATTGGTTCTTAAATTCTTACTCTTCAGAGAGGTGATAACTCTCATTTGTGGTACTCACTGTAATAGCATGTAAATCATTGTCTTCAATATGCTTTCCCGTTATCAGAGATATTGGTAACATGTAAGTCCAGGAAACAGCAGAATCCTTCTGAGGGTTTGTTAAACCTAGACCATTTTCTGTATACTTCCAGACTGGACACTGAGGATTTACCATTTGGAATGTACAGTTGCTAATCTCTGGAAGAGCACACAACCAAGGATGGACAGTGATAGTAGTACTTCATTCACATTTATTTTAAGATTTTTTAAATGGCTTAATATATTCAAAGTATATAGAACTGAAATGAAATTGTGAGGCTTGTGTAGAATTAAAATAATTCTATACCTGTTAGGAAATTCTTATTTAAATCTTGACCAAGCTCTTCACACATTTAAAATAAATCATTTATACAAAGCTTTGGGAAAAAATTTTACAGTATTTATTCCTAGAACAGCATGCCTGATGAAGTATCAAAAATTCTCATCCCATCACTGAAAACAACACTGTGCAAAGGACAAGTTATTTGGAGAACTATTCTAGAAAGAACTCCAACATCAGCAGTGATTATTATGCACAGCAGGTATAAATGAATTATTTATCAAATATGTTTTCATTATTTCTCAGTGAAAACATTGAAGATCTTCCTTCCAAGCACTCAGTTTCAACAATCATTTGTACACAGAGCAAGTCTTTACTTAGACAAATATTTATGGATATGCTTTCATATGAAAAATGAAAGAGCTATTGCAAACCCAAACACTGTACCATATCTTGAAAGCACAAAGTGAATAATTACTAAATAATTATGCCATTTGATAAACAGTTTTCTTCATTGCTCACTTTATTATATATTTTAACATTTGGTACTTTTTAAAGGGATTTTTTTCATTCATTCATCTCTCTAAGGCATAAATTATTAATCCAAAAATCACAAGCTGTTTATTGACTACAGAATTACTAGTATTGTAATGATGAACTCAAAATTTTCAAACATATACTTAATGCACAAATATGATCATGAAAATAAGAATTTTAATGACCCAGAAGAGTGAATTAAAATATGCATTCATAGTAACCATAAGATACCTATTAGTTAAAGCAGAATCAGCAGGGATATAGATCTATTCAAAATTGCATGTTCAAGATCTCTCTCTCTCTCTTTCTCTCTCTCTCTCTCTCTCTCTCTCTCTCTCTCTCTCTCCTTCATGACAGAATTTTCTGGCATGAGGTATCTCTTTTTCCTTCACATGAAACTAATTTTCCATCAAACAAATGATTATAAAACTAACTATATCAGCATTTAAATTAGAAGAAACAATTTACATCGCAAAACCAAGTCTGCATACACACTGAAATGACTACTATATAGAATGTATATTTTAAGACAAAAAAAGCAGTAGCACATTTTGTTTATTTGAAAATCAGCTTAGTTTATGAATTTATTTCAGGAGATTCAGGTATCCCAGGAACTAAAGGTGTGTGAGATTAAATAGTTCAAATATATTAACATTTTCAAATGAAATGATGATAATTATCTTTAAAAATGCATTTATGTGAATACAATTGCAGATATAATTATTCAGACATTGCTGTAGACTAAATTTTTCTGTCCTTCAACTATGCATATGTTGAGGCTTTAAAATCCGAGGGCTACTCCTTCTAATACTACTGATTGTGTGAGAGGGTAGGTTGTTGGGGGTCAATAAGGCTCAGGTTGCTATGACTGTGGAGCTGTGATTGGATTGTTGTCTGTAAGATGAGAAACACAGATTTTCTATTCTCTATCCATGTGACTTGAACAGAGGATGGCTATCTATGAATGAAAGTTTTTCCTTGAATAGAACTCACATCTATGGTGAATGATGAAACCTTAGAGATCATAGTTTCCAGAGCTGTCAAAAGGTAATAAACTTTTTGGTTTTTTTCCCCAGAGACAGGGTTTCTCTGTGTAGCACTGGCTGTTCTGGAACTCACATTGTAGACCAGGATGGCCTCAAACTCAGAAATCTACCTATCTCTGCCTCCCAAGTGCTGGAATTAAAGGCTTGTGCCACCAGTTCCTGGCCTGGAAATAAACTTTTAAGTCACAACCTGCAAACTATTCTCTTTGTTTTGTTTTTGTTTTTGTTTTTTGTCTTGTTTTGTTTTCTGTAACAAATTTCACAACTGTGAAAAGACTGGATCCATGAAACTTCCTGCCACAAAACAACAGAGCATTTTAGTATTTTGAAATATCCACATACCTTTTTCTCTAGAAAAAAACATACTAGTATTTTGTTGAGTGTTATTCACAGTTCAAAGTATTTAGTGTTATTACACTACCTTGACTTCATGACCATTTCTAAGACAACCCAGAACCTGAAGAGAGGAAGAAAAATGTCCATGTCCTATTTTAAGTGACATTTAATATATTTTCAAAGGAAATTATTTAGTAAAATAGACTAAAATATGATGAGGTCAAGTATGAGTAGTTACAAATGAAATCAAGTTTCTCATGTCACTTTGTCCTTATTGTAAGAATTCGTTATTATTATTATTATTATTATTATTATTATTATTATTATTATTAATCTTTCTCTTTCTAGCATTTTAGGGACTGGGTTTCTCTGTGTAGCCCTGGATATTCTGAAACTCCCTCTGTCAGACATCAATGGTAGGAGAGGCCTTTGGTTCTCTGAAGGCTCGATGACCCAGTATCGGGGAATGCCAGGACAGGGAAGGGAGAGTGGGTGGGTAGTTGAGCAGGGGCATGAGGAATGGGATAGGCAATTTGCAGAGGGGAAACAAGAAAAAGAGATAACATTTGAAATGTAAATAAAGAAAATATCTAATAAAAATCTCAAAAAAGGAATATGTTATTATTCTTTCTTTTTTCTTCTTATCATTTTAGGGACTGGGTTTCTCTATGTAGCCCTGGGTATCCTGAAACTCCCTCTGTAGATGAAGCTAGGCTCAAACTCACAGAGATCTGCATGCCTCTGCATCCTGAGGGTAGCATTAAAGGCACATGCCACTATTGCTCAGCACTAACCATTGCATTGATAGATTTCTCTCTGGGCAAGACTATAGGTAAGGAAATCTAGTTTGACACATCTACATCATAATAATAGCAGGTAAATTCTATCACTGAATTTTTCAGAGTTAGAATAAATTACATTAGGACTCCTATGTTCTTATATGGAATACTTGACCTTACAATTTTGTCCTAGACATCTCGCATCCTCTATTTTCTTCCACTTCCTGTTCCTGTTAGTTCTTTTTATTCTCCTAGATAGTATCACTTTTACTTTCTTTAATGATAGAACATTTAATGACTTCATTTTCTTTTCTTTACATGTATTGATATTTTATATGTAACTGTAAAAGGTGGAAAAAAAGCACTTTATATATTGGTGCTTATTAGAAAAATTTAAACCCCAACACTGAAGTTCATTGAATCTGAGAATGACCGTACATTATACCCAATATTCTATATAATAATTTTGCAAATCTAAGAATATTTTATAATAATTCACAAATGATGATGTATCATGAGTGACTGTAAAAATCCTATTATATTCAATGCAAGACCTTTATATTAAATGATTTTAAAGCCTTGAGAATTTACAGGAAAAGTACATAGATCACAATCTCCAGAAATATGATATTAGGTAGTAAAGAACTTGTGATGTAAGGCACAGTTCATTTAATCAGAGCTTTCAAATTATGAGATATTTTGCAATGTTAAAAGTCCTTATCTATATTACAGAGAGAGGTTTGCATTCCAACCTGTGGTATTAAAGTAAAAGCATAAGATAGAGTTTTTTAAAGCAGGAGTAATTACTTTTTATCACATATAACTACTGAATAGTGCTAAATTTCTTCCATAAGAGATAAGTCCTTTGCATGTAGGTTAGGGGAGTACAATCTATCTTCCTCTATAGAGTCCTTTCAAATATAGAGGAATAAAGGGGTTGGGTTAAAAGGCCTTATAATCTGCCTAAATCTCTAACTACCACCCCCAAAATTTTTAATTGGTTATGTCATTGTGGTGCAGCAGATTCCATTTGATAATGCAGCTATGGTGATGCTGGTCACAGAGTACTTTCTACACTCAACTGTGCTATATTAATCATTGTGCTTGGGCTACTCAGTAATGGGTTTATTCCTTCTTCATGGTCCTTCTGCAATCTGCTTTTCCTCTAATTCGACTCACAAGCCTTTGTTGTTATTTTGCTATTCATTGTCTTTGTGCCTTTAGTGTGATTATTGTTTTAGGGTATTTTGCATATTTCCAAATGCCTTTAAATATCATTGACTCCCTCTTTACATCCTAAATTATTTATCAGATGCTTTCTCCATTGAAAACTAAAGTAAAAAAATCATGAACTATAAGAAACATAGCAAAATTTTCTTACCATTTTGTGTACTGACTTTAAGTAACAAGTGTGAAATACTGAGAAAGAATAAAATTTGGCCTTTTCCCCGCAAGTAAATTGATTGTTCTAAATTATAAATAAGTAACAGATAATATTCCACTTTTCTTTTTTTTTTAAGATTTATTTATTTTATTTATGTGAGTACAGTGTAGCTGTCTTCAGACACACCAGAAGAGAGCATCAGATCTCATTACAGATGGTTGTGAGCCACCATGTGGTTGCTGGGATTTGAACTCAGGACCTTTGGAAGAGCAGTCAGTGCTCTTACCCACTAAGCCATCTCACCAGCCCCATATTCCACTTTTCTACTCAAGGTTTTGCAGGCTCTTTTAAAGTAGAAAACCCAACTACAACTAATTGACACTTTTTTTTGTAATGTTAAAATTCTAATAAATGACAAAATTCAAGAGTATGAAGAAATCTAACATGAATAATACAGGTAAGGGATGAGCAATTCAGGAGCTGCCTGGTCTGTAAAAGCACCTAAAAGCCAAATGGCATGAGTTCAGGGCCTGGTACTCACATGGTAGAAAGAGAGCATCAGCTTCTGCAAGTTGTCCTTCCACTCCACCCAGGCAGCTCTTTACATTTCCATCATGAAATGAATCAATAAATCAATGTAAACAATTTAGAAACTACAATTTTTACTAGTACTGCATTACCCAATTATTCTAGAGAATAGTAATATAGTTGAGTATGTAAATAATATTGCTTATAAAAGTTATGTTTAACATATGTAGTAAGTAGCAAGCTCTTTGGCCTTGTTTTCTGATGGTTCCATGATGCAGTTGCTAAATGTATTAAATTCATGGGCAGCATTCATATGTTATTAATGAATAATACAACTGTAGATAGAGATAGAGATAGAGAGATAGAGATAGCTGGTTGTTCACGAAGACTAGTAATTATGAAACTATGTCTTTTTCCTCTTTTTCTTAAACTTTAGTTCTCTGTAAAGAGATGATAATTAATTAGTGTCTTCTTCAGCTGTAGGAAACAGAATGGAAACCAGTTGGCAGGTACAAGATAAGAGAAACATTTCTTTATTTCATTGTGTCAGGCTTTAATCTAAGGTAGTAGATAAAGGATTCAATTCCAAGGAGACACTTTGGTTCCCCATATGAGGAGGAAATGTGGGCTTTTTACATCAGTTGGTAGTTAAGTTAATAAGACTGTGGCATTTACAGTATTTATAGTAGCTCCAAAAAGAAGCCTAGGTGGTACTCGGGTTTTTCATGTGGCTAATATAAGGTACGGGAGACAGGAGGCCAGGGTTGGGTAGGGGACACATTACATCCCTCTAAAAGGAAACAAGACTGTGCTCGCTTCAGCAGCACATATACTAAAATTGGAACGATACAGAGAAGATTAGCATGGCCCCCATGCAAGGATGACATGCAAATTCGTGAAGCATTCCATATTAAAAAAAAAAAAAAAGGAAAGAAGACCTACATCACTGTCATTTCATTGCTGCCACCTGAGAGAAGACAAAGTAAATTTTGTACATTTTCTAAAGCTGTAAAATCTGACAAGATATTGGCTATGTTATACAAATGGTTTCTGACACAAGATCAGTAATTTCCCTGAGGAAAGGGTGGGTAAAAATGAATAGAATAGCCCTGTGCTTGGGCTTTGGGGGTTATCCACTGTCTTGGCAATGATGGGAGGTAAACTGTTATGTTAGGTTGGTTACTCAACTTTACAGATGTTTGAAATACTGTACTTTTTCCCCCCAAAACCAAAATACAGTTCAACAACAACAGCAAAGGAAATAGAAAAAGAGAAGTATTCAGAAGTGGTAAAAGGACATGTACTTTTGAGAACATGAAAAAAATCATTAGTCAAGGTAGATGAAAAAAAAATGAAGGGAATTTGTTAATCATTTCCTTCCTATGTAATCTGCATAAAACTGGATATTTTATAGATAAAATTTTGAATTTGATTATAAGAAAGATTCTTTAGAAGGAGTATTCTGAACACAGAATTCTACTCTTGAGAATAATAATAAATGCTTTTTATAAGCTCAGAACATCTGGGCTTTATATTCATTTTGGAGTGAAGTATTTTAGTTATGACATTTGATATGCCTTTTAAATGGACACTGAGGTTGATGCTAATATTGTAAAATCCATAGTGATGGGCTATAAATACATTAAAGGGAAAGATAATTCCAAAGAGTTGTTGGGAAAATTCAGTTATTTAAGAAAATGTTTATATAACACTTACAATTTGCTATATTAATAGAAACAAAGATAAAAAATAACCACTGTTTTTTGGAATCTAATCATAAGAAAATAAACTTTTAGTATTTCTGACAAATATATGGAGCTTGGTCAGTTTGTCTTGAGTAAATTGAAGAAGGACTGCATGGAATCAGGAAAAGAACAGGGTTGGGGCCAAAATTTTGCTCTTAGCTGAGTAAACAAATATAATTCTCAGGTAAATGTTGGGGAAATCAGAAGATTGCAAACATAGTAATATGTTAACCTACAGAGGTGTTTACAACAAACTTTATGTATCTCTCTCTTTATATATATATATATATATATATATATATATATATATATATATACATATATATATATATGTACATGTATACATGCATGCATATAAAATATGTCAAATATTGAAATGTCTGATCCTTCTATGATAATTTAAATCTCATATATATGTATATATGTGCATCGCTTATATTAATACCAAATAATATTTAGATTATAAATATAGTAATCTTTAAGTTCAAGATTAAGGTTTTCAGATAAGCCTGAATCTATGATAGTAGAATAGTGTACAGTAATTATTTCCTTATAAAAACACAAGTTGTTTTATGTGTATATGTGCCTGTATTAATACCTAGATTTGACTTACAAAATAGTCAAAATAACATAGTGAACTTTATTAATGACTTACTTAAATGTGTTTTAATAACATTCTTTCTTACATAGCCACAGATATTGCAGCCATTCACAAACTTTAAAATAAAAACTAAAAATTTAGAATATTTTTTAATACTCTTTCAAGTGAAAAATAATAAAGTCATTAAAAATTAGCTTAAAGATTTGTTTCCTCTTTTAAGGAAAATACATGAGATGTGGTGACTTCCTGAGATGAATGATTTCATTGACTTTGTGTTTTCATTACCATAATTTTTATGGTTGTTTTTATTTTTCTTCTGTTTGGCTCATTTCTTATATAAACTATTTTTTATATGGTGATTGATTTTGTGGCTCAATGAAATTCCCTAGAAATTCATGTATAATATAGGAATAAAATTATCCCAATCAATTCTCTGAGATATTCCAAGACCCTGAATCTCACGTGCAACTTCCAACTGTGGATCCATTCATACCTACAGCATTCATACCTACAGCAGTTGAATTCATAGATTAGGCATAGTATGAATATATACTTATAATGGAAATGAGCAAGTCTTCACCTACAAGAATAGTGAAGCTACATCCCTGCATGTTTGAACATCACTAGTAAAGAAAATGTTTATTAGAGCTAAAGCTCCTTGATATTAGAACAGATGACCTACAATAAATGCAGCAAACATATTGACTGATTGGCAGTAGCATATACCACATGGGTACACTGGAAATGGGCATGTTACTCATCTGAAGTGGGCTGAGATGGAAAAAATGACAAAATTCTATCATTCTACCCAGAATAGCACATAGTTTAAAATTTGAAAACTGATTGTTTATATAATTCTTCAAAAAGTATTTTTGGATCTCCAATGAATGACTAGTAGCTGATACTTAGAAGTATGACCCTACAGATAAGACTGGGAAACTAGTTATTTACTTTGTCTGATTTCTAATCACTTGTCACATCTTAGGATATGGAGGTAAGCAACTACACCTAAGACCACTGGATATATGCACACATAGAAGATGTAGATAATAAAAACCATTTATCCATTGCTCTGTGAAGTACAGCAGAAGATTAGAGAGATAAACATTCATTTTATTATAACAATTAATTTCATGAAGTACTGACTCTTATTTTACTAATGTGACAATAAAATTCACAGATTATCCCTTAAAGTCCATAAACCTGAATGGCACTTGTCCTGTTTTGTTGTTGTTGTTGTTGTTATTGTTGTTTTGTTTTGTTTTTGGTTTGGTTTTTTTGTTTTGTTTTGTTTTTCGTTTTATTTTTTGTTTTTGTTTTTTGAAAGGCAAGACTTAACAGTGGCTTTGGAATTGTCCATATTTGACCTGTTTGCTTGCACCATTCACATTTATACCCTTTCATCCCGGTGCTCTTTCATACCCGTTCTCTACAATGCCATAATATTCCTAAATGAGTATTTCTCTTACCATAGAATGTAGTATTAGAGGAATGAAACAATAACAACATTTGTGAGGAGGGACAATGTCTTTCAGTAGAGATATCAGAGTAATAACATACAGCACTGACACTAGAATATTGTTTAATGAATATAGGAAGCCCAGGAAGCACTGCCACAAATCAGAGCTTTATATGTGTTGCCACATTTCTCACTCTGTGCTCAATATTTGACTCTGTTTATTACAGTGGTGATTATACAGATTTTAATATATACATATATATAAACATACATACACATATGTACAGATACACACACACACACAGACACACACACATATGCATGTGTATGTTGACACATGCAAACATGAGTGCGCAGTAGTACATGTGGAGGTCAAAGAACAACTATTAACTCCTCCCACACTGTAGGTCCTAGGGATGAGCCATGGGTCATAGCTTTGGTTACATGTGCTTTTACCCGCTGATCCATAAAGTAGCCCGATTAAACAGCATTCAGTGTGTGCATTGTTAGGCTGGCACACCTGCTTGTTTAAAATCCACCTCTGCCGTTGTCACAGCCAAGATTATTCCTTTTAGACAACATGCTGAGAGATATAAAAATGATATAAGGATGTTTTATTTATTAAAGAAATAAAGAGTAGATTCTAAAACTATTTTTAAAAAGAACTTATTTGAACATGAAATTTGGTAGACTAGATATATTAGTAACAAATTTCTTGATGTACATGTGACCACTGTCAAAGAATAACTAGCTCTCTAGAGTCACTATTACATTCCCTAATGTGCTTTAATATAGTTGTTCATCATGACACATCCCTTTGCTGCCAGTTTTTGATCGAATGAATATAAGTAACTAAAGGAAAACGAAGGTGGTTTTATGAAAAAAAAAATCCCGATATGCTAACATGTCACTCATGGCATAATAACCTGGAGTGGATGACAGTTCTCACACCAGCTGCTTGACATCTGAACAGCTGCCAGTGCTGTAGGAAATGTCACACCATCAGATATAGGCCCTGCGTGTGTGTGTAGCAAAGATGTACCTGGTAGAGGCCAGCACCCTAGGCCATGACTAACACCCCAGGCCCCATCACCCCATAAGCCCGAAGCCTGGGTTGAGCTGTCAGCTTAATAAATGAATAGCCCCTTTATTTTGATCAGCATTGTCAAGGCTTATTTGAAAAGGGGACTCTGATTTCTCTCACAGTCTAGCCCAGCCAAAGTCAATTGGTACAATTTCAAGGTGAATTTATTCATTCTTTATAAAGTTCTGTGCACGAATATATCAAGACAGTTGAATAAATTGAAATAAATAGAGTTGGAGTTACATATTCTCTCAGTAATTGAAATAGTTTCCCCCCAATATATTTATAGTAATAATTCTACCTTTATGAAACCTAGTCTAGCTACAGAAAGGAAAGCATAGAATTACCATTTTGATAACATATTTGGAAAATGCAATTGGGGCTAATATGCTGATAAGGGCACCTGAAAGTTGTCCTTGCCTTTAACCATTCCATGTTAAACTTTGAGTAAAATACAGTTTTAGCATTTACTAAAGATGCCTGATTAGCCATCACTAAAGTACAAATATTTACTTTGAATTTGGTCATTTCTACTCCTAAATGACCAAACCCTTACTCTTTCTGTCAGCTTTACAAGTGCTTTGCATATGAGTTACATATAGTGAACACATTTAGTGAAAAACAGCAACTGTGTTGCTGAGTCTCCGACAAGGGAGAAAACCTAGTAATTGATGTAGAATTAATAAAATGCAGGTGACCTCAGATATTTCCATTGCCCATTTTAATAATATACAATAGTTTTAATTGGCAGTGTCCCTTTGTATTGACTTCTATTCTTCATTTCATATGAGGCAGACTGTGGATAAAGGTTACTATAATAGGATGGCTTCCCTTGTGACTGAAAAAAAAAATCTCACTAAGATTCTCTGCATGTGAAAGCTAGAGAATTAATCTTGAACACTCACTCATACACCACGCTGTTTTAGAAGAAAATTTTAAAGTAACAAATATGTTATCCAGGAAATTTGGTTCTCTATAAAACCCTCTATGTGCCTTGGGAAATGCTGCAGTTTGGGAACTAGAGGGGAAAAAAATGTTTTGACTTGGTAATGATGAGCACCTGAGAGTGATTGGCATCTTCAAAAGAAAGGCTAACAATGGAGGTGGAACAGTTAGAAGGGTTTTCAGAGAACCACTTAGCTCAAAGCTAATCGTTTTAAAACTTGAACTGATAACTATGGGTTTCCTCCACTGACAAGCAATCTGAAATAATAATCCAACTGATCGACTGAGAATGCCCGTTCCATTCCTTATCTCTTTACACCTCATTTTAAAGTCCATGGAAGCTTACCCTCTTATCCTTCAATGGGGATATAATCTCTGGTATGAGTCTCAAGGGCAAATAAACATTGCTTAGCTACTAATAGGAATAAAAATGTATACAAAGAAGGTGTGAGTTATGGTCAAGATGAGGAGATATATAGCTTGAACAATATACATTTCAAAAGAATATTTTACCTCTAAGGCATTTTTTTGGGGGGGGAGTCATGTTGTTATTGATTAAAACTCCTCTTTCTTAGTTCTTTCAGAATGGCCTAAACAGTAAAACTGGAACCTGAGCTCTCATTTTAGCAGCTCATATCTACAACCTCACAACACATTATGCACATGGCACCTTTGAGGATAATGGAGATCGTATTAATATCACATTGTGCTAGCATCAAATGATGAAGAGTGGGCAGACCTGACATGAATCGACCTGATGCTTGACTACAGAGACTTTCCCTATTTACATTACAAGCAGGCACTATATAACCATGTTTTGGTCAACAAGGTCTCACATTTGTAATGAGTATCTCATAAGATTATATCATCAAATGATGTCACGGTCATTCTATTTTGTCTAAATGGACTAGATTGTGTTTACCTAAATCCAAAACTGCCTTGAAATATTGATGTTTTCCTGCCATTAGATGATACAGGGCTACTTATCCATACTGTTATTAGGAAAATACAACTTGTAGGAGGGAAAACAACTCTATGACCTCAATGAGGTCATTGAAATTATACTCACCTTTTAGTTCTTGAGCTCAAATTGCTTCTGAACAAAGACTGTCTTCTTGATAAAACATTAAATAAAGAATTTGTTGCCAAAATAATATGTTTATTATTGCTCATGAATCTTGCCCTAACCTGAGGCAGGTAACTATTCCTTCAAGTGCTTTCTTTAGAGGTGATTCATAGGATTATGTTGATTTTTGGAACACACAGATTTTTACTACATTGATACTAGAAGCTATAATTCTTTTATGCCTATAAGTGTAGGCATCTTCCCCCTTAGGGTGGGGTTTCAGACAGATCCTCTAGAGTACATGTCATTCATTTTTCTAGTAAGTGACAAGATTGTAAGTAGAGACTTCTTTGTGTTCTCTGTCCCTGTAGTTTGAAAGTAGCCAACATGATGTGAGTGATAAGATTATATTGCAAAAAGTTGCTGCCGGATAGGTGTGGCCTCTGGACTGTAGGAATGTGTTGTTATAATGAAGAACAACAAATTGATAACAAAAGTTACCATCCCTTAATGTTAGGACATTTCCTAATGAAGGCATCACCTCCCCTATTAAGCGATTTAGAACTGCGCTAATTCAACAGTCAATCCTCACAAAAGATCTACAAAATATGAGTCAAGATGACAGCCAAGTAATTGACTGTTGGTCACAGTATTATTAAAGTCAAATTCATAAAACTATATGCTGAATTCACCTAACATGTTTTATAGTGTATCTACAATATGATATGCATTTTCCTAAATCTATGTATCAAAGAGCAGAAAAACAATATCTATCAAATAAACAGAATTTGCATTTATGGGAAATGTTTTATATAGAGAGAAGGTATTATGATTGTGCAATATTGTGACAGGTATTGTACTTTAAATTCAATGGTTTAAGAACATTTTGTGTGATTATAAATAAGACTAAATGAGTCGGGCAGTGGTGGCACACGCTTTTAATCACAACACTTGGGAGGCAGAGGCAGGCAGATTTCTGAGTTTGAGGCCAGCCTGGTCTACAGA
>NW_022196911.1:34596799-34601799 GCF_008632895.1 Mastomys coucha | reverse complement strand
GTCATACGATATCTCCTTTCCCAGTTTCCCCTCCCTCCCAAAAAAAACCCAAAAAATCAAAAAAACAAAAAAACAAAACAAAACAAAACAAACAACAACAAAAAAAACCAAATCCCTGTTCCCCTTCCCCTGCTCGCCATCCCACATTCTCCTGCTTACCGGCCCTGGCATTTCCCTACACTGGTGCATAGAACCTTCACAGGCCAATGGCCTCTCCTCTCATTGATGACCGACTTGGCCATCCTCTACTATACATATGCTGCTGGAGCAATTAGTCTCACCATGTCTACTCTTTGGTTTGTGGTTTAGTCCCTGGGAGCTCTAAGGGTACTAGTTATTTCATATCGTTGTTCGTCCTAAGGGGCTGCAAAGCCTTCAGCACCTTGGCTCCTTTCTCTAGCTCCTTCATTGGGGACCCTGTACTCAGTTCAATGGATGGCCGTGAGCCTCTACTTGTGTATTAGTCAGGTACTGTCAGAGCCTCTCAGGAGACAGCTATATCAGGCTGGATTGACCTTCCTTCAGTCTCTGCTCCATTAGTCTCGGCTCCATAGTTAGTCTCTGCAACTCCTACCATGAGTATTTTGTTCTCCTTTTTAAGAAGGAATGAAGTGTCTACATTTTGGTCTTCCTTCTTGAGTTTCTTGTGGTTTGTGGATTGTACTTTGAGTATTCCAATCTTCTGGGTTACCAATATCACTACCTAACTGAACAAGAAGCAGTTGGCATGCTTGAACATCTGGTTAAAGTTTAGAGACAATTCCAATCAACAGGAACTATAACTTCTCTAAGAAATGGCATTTCTAAGTTGAAAGCAAGTGAAGAAATGTTTAGCAATAAATGGTAAGGAAGCCATGGTAGATACCTAAGGCTATGTCAAAGGACCAGAGCTACATTACAGAGGCCAGAGATTTGATCATTTAATATAAGTCCAGCTAACCATGTTACAATGGAATACATGAAATATGTTTAAATCTGTGATTTCATTATGCTAAAATTATAGCCATGTTCAGAAGATTATGGATAAGCCATTCATTATCGAATGAAAATCTGGTTAGTAAATGCTACACTTTATCTGCCAGCTTCGAATAGACTGTCTTCCTCAGTAACTATTAGTAGGTGAGCTAAGATAGAGAGAGAACATGGCCTAAATATCTTTTACCTGAAACACTCCAACTTGCCCTATGAAGCAGGTTTTGAATTTCCAATGTATAGTCATATGGTATTCTAAAAGTTGTAGATTTTAAAGCATATTGTATTACAGGTTTTTGGATGAAAATCCTGAACCTGGTCATCTTCCTAGAGACTGAACATCTGCTGGCTCTTGGCTTTGAGGAAAACTGATTGCTCATATAGCAAAATCACAGAGAACTAAGCAACAAATGCTTTCTTGTAGTCAAAAAGAATAAGCCCTCACTTATGAAGAATGGCCAAAAATAAGCAATTGATCATTTGAATATTATCATGCTTTTCCTTTCAACTGCCAATCTTACAAAATTTTTAAGAAAAAAAGAACATCCCATACAAAAATGGAGGCATGCAAAAAGCAGAAACACAAAGAACTGAGCAAGTTATCTGATTTGCTTAATAAAGTAGAAGAGAACATGATGCTAAAACATAATTTTAAAGACTTATTAATCACCTATGATGTGCACAGCATTTTCTTTACCTTAAATTACTAAACCTGTGGATGAAAATGCATCAGTTGTATACTGTTTATACATTTGATCATATTAAAGAATTATTAACTCTACAAATGTACATGTAATTTGTTTAATGGGTTAATGTGGCAACATTCAAAAGTAAAAAGATTACATACACATCATGTATCACAAAAGTAAATTTTCATTTTATTTCAGCATGTTCTCAACTACTCTGTTTCCCTCCCTAGAATAATTGCCAAAATATTATATATTATTTTTATTTTATTCCATTGGTTACTTACACACACACACACACACACACACACAGCCATTAATTTACATTTGCACTCCATTTCTACAATTAGAGCTTTAATGTTGGCTACTTGATGGCTTCCTTTTGTGTGTATGTGTATCTGCAAAGAAAGAGAGGGAGGAAGAGAAGGCGAGATAGACAGAGACAGAATCGGTGTGTGTATGTGTGTGTGTGTGTGTGTTATATTATGTGTGTATAAAGCACTTGCCTATGTGTGGAGGGAAGAGGTTGACATTGTCTAAATTCTTTTACCAATCTCCACTGTAGTTTTTGAGACAAAGCTTCTCACAGAACCAGGAACTTAATGTTTCTGCTAGTCTGGCTGGCTAACAAGGCAATAGAATTCAACCTTTTGATCCAACTAGCCAGAATTACTGATGGACGCTGCACTCAGCATTCATGGGGATTATGGGGCCTGGATTCATGTCTTCATGATGAGGCAGTAGGTATTTTGCACACCAGGCCAATCAACACTGCCCTACTTTCTTTCTTTCCTTTTTTTTCTTTTTCTTTCTTTTTTTCTTTTGTTTTTTTTTGTTTGTTTGTTTTGTTTTGTTTTTTTGAGACAGGGTTTCTCTGTATAGCCCTGGCTGTCCTGGAACTCACTCTGTAGACCAGGCTGGCCTCGAACTCAGAAATCCACCTGCCTCTGCCTCCCAAGTGCTGGGATTAAAGGCGTGCACCACCACCACCCGGCACTTTATTTCTGATCATTTGCTTACTTTATTTATAATGTTATGTTTGTTTTGAGACATTATTGTTACTCTCTCTGTGAACAGAGCCATTGGATATTATTTTACTTTGGAAAGTCAAATGTAGGGAGGGTATATGTGTGATATATAGCCAGAGATGGAGAAGGTAAATCTTTGAAGAGATGGAGGGAGAGGGTTAAGGGGAGGGGGAGCAAGAGGGAGAGGGGGAGGGAGAGGGAGATAGACAGAGAGAAATTTATTTACTGAGAAAAGACCCAGGCTTCTCGGCTCAAGGTTTCTCTGCTCAGAAGTAATAAAGTTCCATTGTTGTCCTTTTATGTTGCCCCTGTGTAAACTAAGGAAACAAAAAGAGTTGACACACAGTAGTTCATGGAGATTGGTAGCCTGTCCAATACAGCCCTTCTACTTTAATCCAGGACTTCTAGTGAAGACCATAAAATAGTTACAGTATATTATTAGATTAAAGTAGACCCTACGCAATCCAAGTGGGATAAATTTCTAGAAATGATAATTCAAACTTTAAATTTATGAAGTTTTTTGGTGTATTAATACACTTGGATAACAATATTAATAATATTATACAAGTACTTTTATTCTTTTGACAATCTCACTAATAATTTGTACTTTCAAACTTTTGTCATTTGCCAGCTTGATAAATGCAAAATAATAGATTAGAGTTTGTATTTTTGTTTTATAATGAATGGGTTTAAATATTATCTCAACTACTTTATGGCTAGGTTTATACATTTTCCTTTGGCATTATCTTTTAATCATTTGCCCAACACTTCTTTGTTTTTTTTTTTTTTTGTTTTGTTTTTTTTTTGTAACTGAACAGAGATATTTGAAATTAAGAATTAGGTTGTATACATTTTATACATTATAGTTTATAATTCCAAATGTCTTTAAAATTTTGATTTAGTTTTTTTTAAAATAGGAGAGAATTTAAATATAAAACTAAAATGTTAACTTACTAGTATTGTCTCTTATGGTTCTTGGATTACTTTCTCAATGACAGTGTTAGGTTATATGTTTTACTTCTATTTACACTTTTAAAATTTTGTTTCATACATTTAAATCTTGGATACATCTAAAGTTTGTCATTTTGTTGAGCTGGAATAGAGACTTACATCTATCTTATTTCTTTTTTCTGGGCTTAGGGTATTTTTTGAAATAACCATGTCAGAAATCTTAATTGAGATTTGGAACAAAAAAAGTATTTCCTGAAGAATAACTTAATCACACACTTGAGATAAACTATTAGCTGAATTTACTAAACCGTTAAATTAAACATTTCAACTAATTACCAGAATTGTATTGAATGGTGCGGTTTGCTTTGGCCACCAGGCCTTATGTGCACAGGGAACAAATGGAACAGATTATTTACTGAGGTCATTTTCAGGGCTGATATTTTCTATTTCCCTCTTAATTTTCTCTGTCTCTCCTTTCACTCCATTCTTTCTTTCCACGTTCTCCCATCTTTCCTCATTTTCTTATTTCCTTACTCCCCTTCTCTTTCATGAACATGAAAATTTCCTCCCAAACACCAATTTTTTATGTGTACCAAGGCATTAGGTAATTTCTATGAATTATTGTCTAAGCACTTCTGGATTCTCTCTTTGCTTTTTGCCTACATTCTTCTAATCTCCTTTTCTCCTCTGAGTTGAACAGGTATCTATACTACTTTGATATTGATTATTGTTGGCTTTCAGAAAGTCTCACTCCCATTCAGCTTCCTGTTGTCCTCACTCTCTTGGCTGATTCTACAAGTAAGAATTTGTTTCTCACTGAAACTCTTTGGGTAATTGTATCATGAAATTATATAGAATGAGTAATTTTCCACACTTGAGTAACACTTTCATTAATTATCCCTGTTTTACCAATATATATATCAACCTATTTTCATAATGCACATTTGCACTCATCACAAAACTATGAGAGTCTTTAATATTTTTAAAGATATTTTTTACTCATGCTTTTGTGTACATGCCATATGTGTGAAGGTAACATGGAGACCACAAGAGGGAATCTGATCTCCTGTTACTGGTATTAAAGGCAGGTTATGCAATCTATGTGCTGGAAACTAAAGTTTGCCCTGCAAGAGTAGTGAGCTCTCATAATCCCACAGTGAGCCTCTCCAACAGTGAGCTCTCATAATCCCACAGTGAGCCTCTCCAACAGTGAGCCTCTCCAACAGTGAGCCTATGATATTTTGGTTGAAAGGAAACAAGTGACATATCCCTCATCAAATATTTTCTACTTTTTATTCATCTTTACATGAAATAGTGAAATTAAGTAATTTACATATTTTTGTTTTTTTGTTTTGTTTTGTTT
>NW_022196911.1:34582252-34596669 GCF_008632895.1 Mastomys coucha | reverse complement strand
TGGCCTCGAACTCAGAAATCGGCTTGCCTCTGCCTCCCAAGTGCTGGGATTAAAGGTGTGCACCACCACTGACCACCCAGCAATTTACAGATTATAGTTATTTTGTTTTTCAGCAAAGCTTCTATGCTCTTTTCCTAGGCTTGTCACCCATGAATATTCTTTCTTATTGTAATTCTTTGGCTTCTACTACTCAAGCTGACAGTCAGTCATATTGAAGAACAGATGTCCACTCTTTCATCCAATCTCCTCTGTCCTTATTTACTTGTTTCATTATACTCAGGACAAAGCAAGTCCAGGACACTCACCATCATTAGAATATCACATGAAAGTTCAATAAACTCTAGAATTCAATCTTGTTAAAGACCCATTTATATGATTCCGTTCAGCTGTTGGAGTCAAGTAAAGCTCCAGGGATTCTCTTGAAAACAAATAAGGGATGAGAGTATGTGTTTCCAAGATAAAGTTTACTCAATGAGTGACTCTTAGAAATAAGGAAGCTTGACCAGATCTGTTTTATGCTGCATTATCAAGAACCCCAGAACTATCATGATGGTTACTGGATTTATGGTACACTGTAGCCACTATAAACCAAGATTTTATACAATTGCTTAGGTATTAGAAAACTTTGCAAGATGGTATTAGCTGATTTTTATAACAAAGCCAGTATGCTTTGAAGTTTTCAGCAGAAATGGAGTTTATTATTATTATTATTATTATTGGATATTTTCTTTATTTACATTTCAAATGTTATCCCTTTTCCAGGTCTCCCCTCCAGAAACGCCCATCCCATCTCCCCTCCTCCTGCCTCTATGAGGGTGCTCCCCCACCCACTGACTCAAACCTGCCTTCGCATCTTCAAATTCTCCTACACTGTGGCATTGAACCCACTCAGGCTCAAGGTCCTCTCTTCCACTGATGTCAAATAAGGCCATCCTCTGCCACATGTGTGGCCGGAGCCATGGCTCCCTCCATGTGTACTCTTTGGTTGGTGGTCCAGTCCTCAGGAGCTCTGGGGAGGCAGGGGTGGCCAATTGACACTGTTGCTCTCCCCATGGGGCTGCAAACCCCTTCAGCTCCTTCAGTCCTTTCTCCAACTCTTCTACCTGGGACTCTGTGCTCAGTCCAAAGATTGGCTGTGAGCTTCTGCCTCTGTATTAGTCAGGTTCTGGCAGGGCCTTTCAGGAATACTTATTTAAAATAAAGGCATTGTTTTCAAATCTTCACAAAGCTCTATATAAACCAAAAATTCTGCTCAAGCTAAGAAGCATATGTTGTCATTCAATATGTTTTTCTTCAACTATATCTGCCAGGATCTGCTATCTCATTTGTGTATAAAGAGTTCCTTGTAAAATTAAATTTGATTAACTCTTTTTTGTGAAAAAGAGAGAAAATAGTCCTGAAATCATAAACTATATATGTTTTAAAGCCATTTCTTCTTATGCCATTCTTTTATTGTAGGAGACAATGATATTAAACAAATTTCAGTATATTAGTTAATAAATACAAAAATCAGTATCTTAAGTTATTTCTCTCAGACAGAAGTTATGGGATGAGAGAAAAGTAAAATTCTATACTTCGTATGAAGATGAATCCACATTTGGTACAAAAGTTCTAGCTCTATATGTTGGTGTAACTCACTTTCCCTATTAATACAGACTCTTGTACCTTGTAACCTCTGATTCTTATGTACCAACTGACTTTTCCTCATTATTTTACTATAATTTGATTTATTTGCCAATTTTTCCATAATTCTTTCCACTTCATAGTATACGTTATCTAGTAGGGAGACTACAGCATTCTGTTTTCACAAATAGAGTACCAGAAGTTTGTAGGTTGAGAAAATATTTATTGACACAAATAAACCAAGATTCATCATTCATTTTTTGTATTTACATTTTAATTAATTAATTTTTACTTACTCCCTTGACATGCCTCTCACTGACCCCTCCCTGTCACCTTTGCCCAGTCACCCCCTCCCACAAACCTTTCCCCATTAGGTTACCTGGGAGCATGAGAAAGAGAAAATGGGAAGACAGGAAAGCTGCCATGGAAGAAGAAGAACATGCAGGAGGGAGGAGAGCTGCCATGTAAAAGGGCTGAGAAAACATGGCACAGAGGGCTGCTCAACTGTGTCAAGAGCAGCCACCATGGGAACATCGATTTATATCTGGGAACATGAGTAGTAAAGGGAGGAAAAAAACCCGTGCTGGAATTTACTATATATCAAGTCTCTCCAAGTCTAGGTGCATCCTCTCCCCACCGAGACAAGACCACCTTGAAGAACATATACCTTGCACAGGCAACAGATTTTGGAAAAATCCCCTGCTCCAGTTGTTCAAAACCTTCATGAAAACCAAGCTGTACATCTGCTACATGTGTGTCGAGAGGACTAGGTCCAATCCATGTATGTTCTTTGATTGGTGGTTCAATCTCTGAGAGCCCCAAGGGACTAGGTTAGTGGACCTGTATTGGTCTTACTGTGGAGTTCCTACCGACTTAGAGGCCCACAATCTTTCCTCCTGTTCTTTCATAATAATCGCCAAGCTTCAGCCACTGTTTGGGTTTGAATGTCTTCATCTGTCTGAGTCAGTTGCTGAGTGGAGCCTGGAGCCTCTCAGAGGACAGGCATGTTAAACTTATGTCTGCAAGCATAACAGAGTATTACTAACTGGTTCAGAGATTGGAGCTTATCCATAGGATGGATCTCAAGTAGGACCAATTATTCCTTGGACATTCCCTCAGTCTCTGATCTATCCCCTGTCCCTGCATTTCTTGTAGACATGATACATTTAAGACCGAAAGTTTTATGGGTAGGTTGTTGTCCCTATCACTCCATTGGGGTTCCTGCCTGGCTACAGGAGGCGGCCACTTCAGGTTCCATATTCACAACGCTATGAGGCACAGCTAAGGATGCCCCTATTGATTCTTGGGAGCCCCCTTTATCCTAGGTCCCTGTCTTGTCTTGGAGATGTGCCCTACCTTTCTATCTGTCAACTGCTGATTTCTGATGATTCTCCTGTCCATCTGGCGATCTCTGCTGTCTCTCCTGACACCCGATTCTGAACCTCCCATTCCTATACCCATCTCCTCTCCCACTCAGTTCCCTTCCTCCATCTGCCTCTTAATACTATTTTATTCCCCATTCTAAGTGAGATTCAAGCATCCTCACCTGTTCTCTCCTTGTTTATGTTCTTTTTTGTCTGTGGAGGGTAATATGGGTATTCTGTATTTTATGGCTAATATCCAATTATAAGTGAATATATACCATGAGTATAATGTGGGCATGACCTTCCTAACCCAGGATGATATTCTCAAGTTCCATCCATTGGTCTGCAAAATTCATGATGTCTTTGGGTTTTTGTTTGTTTGTTTGTGTTTTCTTTTTTTGTTATTTTGTTTTGTTTTTCTTTTTGTTTGTTTTATAGCTGAATATTATTCTATTGTGTAGCTGTACCACATTTTCTTTATCCATTCCTGAGTTGTGGGTTATCTAAGTTGTTTCCAGTTTTTGGGCTATTACAAATAAAGCTATTATGAACATAGTTGAGTAAATGTCATTGTGGGATGTCTTTTGGGTATTTGCCCCGAAGTGGTATATCTGGGTCTTGAGGTAGGATATATGGGACCTCATGAACTGCAAAGCTTCTGTGAGGCAAAGGACACTGGAAATAGGATAAAATCCTAGAGATTGGGAAAGGATCTTCACTAACCCTACATCTGACTGAGGGGTAATATCCAAAATTTACAAAGAACTCAAGAAGTTAGACACCAAGAACACTAATGACTAAATTTAAAAAAATTGGGGTACAGACCTAAGCAGAAAATTCTCAAGAGAGGAATTTTGAATGACTGAGAAGCACTTAAAGAAATATTCAAATTTCTCAGTCTTGAGGAAAATGCAAATGAAAACAACTCTGAGGTGTCACCTTACACACATCAGAATTCAAAATTAAATTCAAAATCTCAAGAGACAGCACATGCTGGTGAAGGTGTGGAGCATAGGGAGCATAGCATTGCTGGTGGGAGTGCAAACTTGTACAATCACTTTGGAAATCAATTTGGTGGTTTCTCAGAAAACTTCTACCTCAAGATCCACCATTCTTGAAAGCTTTGCTTGATACTCAGCCTGGAAATTTATTTGGGGAGGGATGGGTGAACTCAACTCATGTAAACAGAAATATCACTTCACATTACTTAATGTCTAGTTGTGAGTAAACATTCTCTACAAATTAAGAGCATATGAAGTAGAAAAATTTGGTTTTATGTACTTTCCCTAATTCTGCTATTGCTGTTCCTTGAATGAAATCATGTTTCTACTCTTTTTCAAATCAATACTATAAAACCATAATATTATAGTGAAAACTTTCATACCTAAACAAAAATATTGATTTGGCCTTTTTATGAGAGAAGTCAATAAAAGAAAATTCTATCAGTGCATCTCCTCAATTTCTTAAAAAAATTTTACTTTTTTTCTCTTTTGTTGAGATATTTGATTGATATCTATTATTCTCAGCCTTTGTGATTTCATAATTTGCAAGAAATATTTAGTGTTTTATAGGGCTAATTTTAACTAAAACAGATCTTTGATGATAGGTATCCATTCATTTTTTTCTCTGGATGTCCAGTGCTCTATTATTTATGGAAGTGTACAAAATCCCCTGCTTAGTGAACTCTTTTTGTCTGCTTCTATCTATTCAAAGACCTTCAATACTTTGCCGGATTGTCATGAGCATTTTATGTCTAAAGTGAGTTTGTTATAGATCATGGTGGTTCAATTGAGTTTTTAATGTAGTCTAGATATAGGGTCTTCAACAATTATAATGAATATCTATATCTATACTATATCTATCTATATATATTCTACTTACCTATTTCATTCATTTTATTTGCTGACCAGCTAGTATTTTCCTTTTTAAACAGACAAATATGATTTTTAATAATGAACAAATTTTTATTTCTGCTTCCCTTTATTGTCGAGATTTGCTATCATACATACTTCAATCACACATATTTTCATTAGGCTTGGGGCATCATGTTTTATATCAAATTAAATTTTGTGAATATTAAAGAACAGAAACTAAAGGTTTTTGTTCATGTTTAATTATTTGCTTTGAAAATAATTTTAACTGGCCCCAAAAGTGTTCTGGTATTTCCTTTTACTCTATGATTTGTCATGGTTTATCCATGATAAATACTTTATTTTCATGGTTTACCCATGGGTAGCTTTGCCCCATGCTAGATGTTACCATAAAAAGAGGCCATGTAGATTCAGTTTTAAGGTAGAGATTGTCATATCAACATAACCAAGCATTATAATTTAAGATAGAAGACTTCAGATCATGTGGTGTTAGTTGACATATAGGATGGATTTCAACAGAAAGGGAAAGGAAAAGCCAATTACATCTATACTGAAAAATGACAGAATAATGTGCCCTGACTCTATAGACAACAAAAACAAATAACAAGGACTGGAGTTACCTCCTTATTTTGGGATACAAAAGCAATGGATGAAAGATGTATCCATGGCTCCAGTTGAATATGTAGCAGAGGATTTCCTCATCTGGCATCATTAGGAGGGGAGCCCCTTGGTGGAACTTGGATGGGGGAACACTAAGCCACTGAGGCAGGAGTGGGTGGGATGCAGGGAGAAGGAAGGAGGGGATAGGGGCTTGTGGAGGAGAAACTGGGAAGTCAGATAACATTTGAAATGTAAATAAGTAAAATAACCAAAAAAAGAGAAAAAGAAAAAAGAAAAAGTATAAAGTATTGTCAAGCATTCATTTTACCTTTTTAAAATAAAGGGTTAATTGTGTTAAAAAAATATTTCAATAACCTAAACATCAGGTATAAGAATTGTTTGAATTTGACATTTTTTTTTTATAAATAGTAAAGCTAGGAAACAAAATGTTGATTAATTAAATTGGCACACTATTAAATTGCTCAAAACTAACGACAGTTATACTCGTAGATAAAAGCTACATCCATCTATAATCATCAAAGCCTCTCCTTATTGTGAATGATAGTGAATGCTCAGCTCAGTCATGGCTGCTCAATATTCTGAGAATAAATGATGAGTGAGAACCAAAACTCAAAGAAGAGATTTGAATTAAAACTTCCATTATGCAGTTGGCATTATAGAAGAGGAAGTAAAGAGAACAAAGTGCCAGAAAATGGGGCACAAGGATACAAAATGTATTCCTCTCCATTCAACACCACCACTTCAACCATGTACTAAGGGCAACTGCACTTACCTGCTTTAAACATCCATGCCTGGCTATGTCCCGAATCACTCATGAATGGGTTAGATGTTCACGGGGTCTCTCATACACTGCTGACCTATTAGTTATTAATGACTTCTGATAAAGAAATCATAAATTGTCTTCAGTTGTGTATTCACTGCTTAGCCAATCAATTACTCATAAATAATTCCAAATTCACAAACATAAAAGGACCCTGGTTAAAAGTAGTGGACTTCTCACTTCCATTTTACACAAATAATGAGAGACATTTCTGGAAGAGAAATATAGTAAGGAAGTAGGGTTGATCAAAGATGTCAGAAGGGAGGTGACAGGTGGCAGTGATTCTTTGGCATCTACATCAATCTATAAAGATATTTTGAATTTTGGGCATAACAATAAAAACAACTGTACCTTGTGGAAGGGGGCAAAGAAGGGAAGAAAGAGGAGGAAGAGATGAATAAGCAACGAGAAAAATAAATTACAATCTAACAAAATGAATACCTGTGACATCAATGGCAGAGCTGAATGTAGACAAAGTCAGTTACAACATTTGGAGTTGAGATGATTTGTATTAAACTGAGCTAACTTATCAGTCCCACAACATTATACTTTTAAGTTCATGACTCAACAAACCCCAAGGGAGAATAGTACTTGTAGATTCTGTGAGGTTTGCATCTAGAAAGAGATCACTGCGAGTTTAGATTATTTCCTCTCTCCTTGGCCTCACTCTGACTGTCCAGATGACATAAGGACACATGCCCAAATGATCCCTCTCTGACCACAATGCACTTACTTGATTGTACAGTTTATGTTTCCTCAGCAACACAGAAAAGGATGGAGCTTCATTTTAATTTTTTTTTGTTACTATGTGGTACTGATTTTATCCAACATACTTTTTATACACTTTCATCAGAATTTTGTTATGAGAGAAGCAAAACCATTCATAACAGGAAAATACAAATTTACAGAATTTTCTGCCACAACAATATATTGAGAAGCTGCAACTCTGGATTTAAGATTTTTATTACACTCTGAATGTATTAAGTATTCCAGAACAGACTTCGTATGACAAATTTCTTTCCATTGAACTTTCATAACATCACAACCCCTTGAAATCAGGAGTTTATAATGGAAATACTGATGCTGCCTTCCTCTGCAGAACTGTACTGTGCTTCCCTGATAAGAGGGAAATGTATCTTTGCCTTTGGAAGCCTCGTCCTCTCTCCAAATCACGATTAGTGGGTGGCAGGACAATATAACACCATAACACTGAATTGTATGCAAAGAAGCCCATATTTGAAATATGAATCATTTGCCTGTGCAAGAGATGACGATGACAGTTGTAATCTCATCAGATTCATAATTTACCAAGGGGTAGGAAGGTTAGCAGTGACTGATCATTCCTCGGCATGGTTTTAGTAATGTAAAAATCGTTTTGTAACATTACACAAATGTGTGGTTTAAAAGTTTTAGACTATCCTTATCTCTCCTCTAAGCAAGTCTTAGAGAAAGGCTTAGTCCTGAAAATGGATGCACCCTTGTGCGTGCTTACGGCCATATACCCAACTCTTGGAGCTTATCATTGTGTGTATTAGACTTTATACAGTGGATTGTTCACAGTATGAAAACGATTTTGTAGTGTGAGAACATGCATTCACCACAGAATGAAGTATCACAAAGAACTGTGGGTTTAGCTATCAAATACGGGAAGGACATTTGTCACTGCCTCTCTCATCACAAAGAGCACTTTAAGATGGAATTATTCAAGGTATAAGGGGTCAGAAAGACTGAACTCACTCCCAACAATAAAACTAATACTCTATTGTGATCTGCTGTAGCACTCGGTGTTTTTCCATTCAAACACATCTGGAAAAGACACACATAGGACCAAACAATAAAGATGGAGAGGTCCTTACCACAGACTTTGTGTAGGCTTTTGCTTTATTGTCACCCAGAGAAAGCTTGTGAAATTGTACAGCTTAGGACACAGCACAAATGCTGTTACCAAGAATTTGAAGGGGTCTTTCTTTTGACTTCACATTCCTCCCTGTACTATTCTCTCTCATTCTCCTTCAAAGGAGATTTCTGAGTGTTATTTTGTGATGGGTGAGAGCTGAGCCATCACTCTCTGGGGATTCCCTTTTCCATAATTCCACCCATATACAGCCATGGTCCCCAGGGTTCTGTCTGAATATAAATTTAAAGAAAACATAAAGACAAATTTGCTATAGAAGTTTGCAGAATGTGATTATTCTTATCTCATGGGAGCCAATGTATCATTCAGGGCCATGCCTGACTCAGCAAAAGGGAGATTTTCATACAGAGCTGTAGGATGGAAATCACAATTTTAATGATAGGATTTGTTGTTGTTGCTGTTGTTGTTGTTGTATGTTGGGACAGAAATTAAAAGCAGTTACTTAGAGTGGATATAAGAGGAATTACCTGGGAATATTTGTCATAAGAAGTATTCCTCCAGATCCTAGAATGCCTGTTGTTACTCATATGCTGAGTCGGGTGCCTCATGGCAGAAATTCTTGTGTTTTACAGAGGGAATGTCATCTTTTTTTTTTTTTTTTTTTTTTTTGCTTATTCAACAGCAAATGCAAAAAAAGGCTTGCTTAGTTGGGAAGCAAATGATTATTTGGGGGAACCAGGATAGGTAATGACTATGTGAAATAGTTGGGAAGCTTTTTAATTTCTCTTCTTAGATCTTTAGTCTTGCAGAAATAATTTTCCATATAATCCAGGTAGGGGATTCAAAATTATTCCATTTTTTTTATCTCAAATATCCCTACAAAGAGCAATCTACTGAAGACTTGCTTGTTGGCTTGGGGCAGTATTGAAAGGTGATAGCGAATTTAGGAGATATGGCCTAGTGAGCTATTTGGGGGAGATCATTAGGATTTCTATTTCTTCTTCTCTCCTCTCCCTCTTTCTTGTTTCCTGGATGCTCTGAAATAAACTGTTTCCTCAATCACAAGCTCTCACCCATAGACTCAATTCAACAGAACTAAAACCAATCAACCACCACCAACAACAACAAAAACAAACACAACCCCATTGACAGAGATCTTTGAAACCAGCAGTCACAATAAAGACATTATACTCTATGTGTAGAGTACATCAGGCATTTTGGCACTGTAGCAAGAAACTTACCCAGTTTTTCTGAATAATACCCACCATGTCAGAGCAATATATTAATAACTTCCTTCCTGCTCTCATCATCCAAATAAAAGTTGCCCAGGAGATTTATTTAAAACTAGTGAGTAACTGAAAACAGAAAGACATATGATTAGCCAAGGTTCCCTGAACTTCATAACCAATAGATTGTCTAAGCAGCGCAGGGGTATTTAGTAAATTCCTTATATGATAGGGGCTGTGTAGTTCAACAATGGGTAATTGAACAATGGGGAGCCTGAAAAATCCTTTGCTGCCAAATACACATAACTGAATGCTTAATAGTTTCAGTCTGGTACTGGAGACCCTGAAGAGTGATGAAGAGTTGCCTGTTTTGAAAGTACATTTGTAACCTAAAACCCTGGATTTTGATTTCAGAGAAGGTAGGATCAATAGAGAGGGCACACTTACAAGTAAGAAAAGAAGGGCAGCATATAAAGCAAATAAAGGACATTGTTTTTCCCTCAGATAAGTGCTACATATTCGGGAGGAGTTTTTTGGGTTGTTGTTGTTTTTCTGTCAGTTGTTCTGTCCAAAACGTATCTTCACAGCCCTTCACAGAGATATCTCAGATGCTTCTAGATCCAACCAACTTGACAACCAAGGCTGATTACTGATCATTAACAATAGTGACCCCTAAAATCATCTATTAAAATTCTATACTTTGGTACCACAACACTTAATTTATTCCACAGTTGGTTTCCCATGGATACTAGAAAGCAGACCATCTTTAATGCTCCAAAACCAAAGCTATTTACAAGCCTGTCGTCATTCATATGTCTCACAGGAGAGTGCTCACTTTGCTTTTTAAACAAAGTCATCAAAAGGGGCTTATAAAAATAAAATAAAAAGACAGTGATTATGCAAGTATATTTTCATTTCAGCCATCCAACCATTACATGTTCAGAGAGAGAAAACATAATCTATTTGAAGTGGACTCCATTCCAAATGCCTTTGCACCTCCTTACCTTACCTGATTTTCTTCACTCTTCCTACTTTGGTCATTCTGACCTTCATGTCTCCTAGACACTAAAGCAAATTAGTATTTCTTGCTCTTCCTTTTCTTATTTCTCACCTGAAGCCAATATCTCTTTAGTGCAACATCGGTTTTGCTATGATCCTTGATCACTTAAATAGTGATGAAGTTGAATAAGGAAAGAGAATAATCATAAATGTGTGTAGGTACAAGCAAAGTGGCAGCAATTAAGGGTTATTATAAAGGGTTATTAATATATTAATTACATTAATTAGTAAGGGATTATAACTAAAGGGACATTAAAGATAAGTGAAAATCCACAAGGATAACTTCTCTGAAATTTTTAGCAAAGCACATCATGGAGGCAGTCTTGCAAAGAACACAATAAATATAAGCAACATTAAGAAGAAAATTCAAAGGTGGAAGGTCTAGATTAAGAATTTTCTCTAGAATAATAGAGGGAAGGAACTATGTCAACCAAAGATAAACCTTTGAGAAGAGCAATCATATATACAATGTTTGTAATTGTAATGAATGAAAAATGGAGAGTTACACATTCAGAAAGAGAGAGAGAAAAAGAAAGAGAAAGAAACAGAGAGAGGTTTTGTAGTAATTTAAAAACTCAAAATAAGTTTTTTCTTATCAAAGTTAGAAATTATTAATCAGAGACATAGAGTGATTAAGTGATTTTTTTCATTGCAATAACATATTTATTTGCTGTGTAGAATGAAATTTTGCAGAATTTAACTTTTGTACTAGGGGAAGGTGTTATAAAGGATAGACTTTGGAACTGTGCTGAATTTTTTTGTACATAAATATGTTTTATATTCTATTTCCATCAAGCATCAGCCTCATGATTTGTTCCAGGTTCATCAGTTAAATAAGTATTTCATGATAATGGTTAAATGCACACACACACACACACAAACACACACACATGCATGCACACACACACAAAACATCTGGGAGCTGGGTTGTACCTGACTTGACAGAGAGCTTTTCTCCCATGCAAAAAGTCCTGGATTTGATTCCCTGCACCATATAAAACCTGGGCTGATAGCATGTGCCTGTAATGCAACTACGGAATGTAGGAAAGATGGTCAGAACTTAGAGATCATCTTTGGCTATTTGTCAATTTTGAGGCCATCTTAGACTTCAAACTTGGTCTCTGAACTAAAAGGGAAACATGCATCTCTGTAAATTAGAGTAGATAATATATATTTCACTTTTGTTGTTAATAGCGGTTTAGGTCTTCTAGTGGTTTGTGGATCATACTTTGTGTATTCCAATCTTCTGGGATAATATCCACTTATCAGAGAGTACATACCATGTGTGTTCTTTTGTGATTGGGTTACCTCACTCAGGATGATATTCTCCAGGTCCATCCATTTCCCCAAGAATTTCATAAACTCGTTGTTTATAATAGGTGAGTAGTACTCCATCATGTAGATGTACCACAATTTCTGTATCCATTCCTCTATTGAGGGACATCTGGGTTGTTTCTAGTTTCTGGCTATTACAAATAAGGCTTCTATGAACATGGTGGAGCATGTGTCCTTATTACATGCTGGAAAATCTTCTGGGTATATGATAGGTGGGTCCTTTGGTAGTACTATGTCCCATTTCCGGAGGAACCACAAAACTGATTTGCAGAGTGGTTGTACCAGCTGGCAATCTCACCAGCAATGAAGGAGTGTTCCTCTTTCTCCACAACCTCTCCAGCATCTGCTGTCACCTGAGTTTTTTATCCTAGCCATTCTGACTGGTGTGAGGTGGAATCTCAGGGTTGTTTTAATTTGCATTTTGCTGATGACTAAGAATGTTGAACATTTCTTTAGGTGCTTCTCAGCCATTCGGTATTAGTCAGTTGAGAATTCTTTGTTTAGCTCTGTACCCCATTTTTAATAGGGTTAAACTGTGAATACTTCATTCCTTCTTAAAAGGGGGAACAAAATACCCATGGAAGGAGTTGCGGAGACTAACTATGGAGCAGAGACTGACGGAAGGACAATCCAGCCTGATATAGCTGTCTCCTGAGAGGCTCATTGATTGGTTTAAACTTAACTGTCTGTGAACTCCAGGAATCTGTGTATCTCTACCTTCCACTGGTGCAATTTCAATTTTATCCCACAATGCTTTAGGGTACAGCCATTAACTTATGATACAAGCCTAGGCTCTGACATCTTCTGTCTTTAATAACTTTTCTATATTAAAACTAAGATACTCACTTCACAGAGAAGGCAATAGTTGATCGTAGGGAACAGTGTGCAGTTAATCCATTGGTGTATCCCCAGCCTTGTTAGCATGTACTGCTATCCTCTTGCTTTAGGCTCAAGATAAAGTTAAATCAGGTCTTGTTCTTGTTCACAGACTTTCTCATTCAAATTAGTCCTTGGCTCTGCCTTGTTCTCACTCAGCTACTTACTCTGAAATTCTGACTAATCATTTTAAGGAGATGCTTCCTTCCTGGTTTTAGTAAGTTCCAGGAAGAATTGAACTATTTTCTTGTTTTCATATTAACCATTTTCTTGCTTGGTGACAAGGAAACTGTGATTTGGAAAGATAACTACATAATACTCCTGTCCTCCTGAGCCTTTACTTTAACTGAATTTATGGCCTTCGATCTGTAGGGATGCCATGTTTATCCATCAGTAGGGTTCATTTTTTAGTAGACTACTGTCTCCTACAATGCACTAAGGACCAACTACAGTCCTTTGGTATTTCTTAGGAGCTATCTACCTCTTTTGACCTCCTGGACCTGTAGGCTATCATGCCTTCTATTTCAGTTCCACTGTATACTAGTCTTACTCTTAGAGTGTGACCTTCATCCATATCACAGGCGAGGTTATCTGCAGAATCATATTCTGGAGTATATATTTTCTATTAAAAGCAACTCAATAGAAGAAGAGCCACCTAAAATTAGTACCAACAGAGAATAGTAAAATAAATATCAAAGGCACAAAAACATAAAATAAATAATGATCAACATATCTGCTAGACATTCTAAAACAATATACAAAGAGCAAAAGAAGTCAGAAGACTATATTAGAAATTTTTACTATATGTTTCTTGAGATGTGACTTCATCCGAAAATGTTTGTTATTCTTTTAGAAATTGGATAGTAGACATAGTAAATGTAAGAGAGTATTCTTCTTGTTTGCTATCAAATGAAGTTTAAAATAATTATATTTCTATTAATTACATAACCTGGGGCAGGTACTATTTCAGAGTTTTTCTTTAACTTAGTGTAATAGAATAAAATTATATCATTTCCTTCATTTATTTCCTTATATCCCTACTTATAAACTTCTCCTATAATTGTTCTTGCTATTTTTCAAACTCCTTGCCTGTTTTTTCATTGTTGTTACATGTATATGTATATGTATATGTTGTATATATATATATATGTATATATAAATATATATAACATATACTAATATAAATATTAGCATGTCATATATATATATATACATATATATATATGCAACTGGCTCAATCTCTATAATCTTTTTTATTAGATATTTTCTTTATTTACATGTCTTATGGTATCTCATTTCATTTCTGGTTCATTTCTGGGTCTTCAATTCTATTCTATTGATCTACCTGCCTGTCACTGTACTAATACCATGCACTTTTTATCACAATTGCTCTGTAGTACAGCTTACATGATGGTGATTCCACCAGAGGTCCCTTTATTGTTGAGAATAGTTTTGGCTGTCCTGGGTTTTTTTTTATTCCAGATGAATTTGCAAATTGCTCTTTCTAAGTTTGTGAGGAATTGAGTTGGGATTTTGATGGAGATTGCATTGAATCTGTAGATTGCTTTTGGCAAGATAGCCATTTTTAATGTATTAATCATGCCAATCCACTAACATGGGAGATCTTTCTATCTTCTGAGGTCTTCTTCAATTTCCTTCTTCAGAGACTTGAAGTTTCTGTTAAATAGATCTTTTACTAGCTTAGTTAGAGTCACACCAAGGTATTTTATATTATTTGTTACTATTGTGAAGGGTGTTGTTTCCCTA
>NW_022196911.1:34563008-34581793 GCF_008632895.1 Mastomys coucha | reverse complement strand
CAAATGCTTTCTCAGCATCTAATGAGATGATCATATGTTTTTTTTTTCTTTGAGTTTGTTTATATAGTTAATTACATTGATGGATTTGCATATATTGAAACAGCCCTGCATCCCTGAGATGAAGCCTACTTGATCATGATGGATGATCGCTTTGATGTGTTCTTGGATTCGGTTTGCAAGCATTTTATTGAGTATGCATATATAAATATATCTATATATAACATACTAATATGATATATTAGCATATCATATATATGTATCCATATATGGATACATATATATATATATGCAACTTGCTCAATCTCTATAATCTTATTTGTATATACACTTATTTTTAGGGCCTGACCATTTGGTATTGGATTAACAATTAAAGTCCTCTTCCCTGGGAAAATATTTTTTCTGCACCATGCATATCTTAGTTGCCTACAGATTTGCAAATGACGGGGTCCTAGCAGGCTTTTTCTCTTTATTGTTTGGCATGTCAGTTGTTGTAGTCCTTACTCTGATCATGCTAAGGCATCATGTTGGTGAGGTTCTGTAAGTGTTGCTTCTGGCATTTCTATGAGTCTCAACCTCACAGCACACTCCCTAACTTGACCTTTTAGATCTTTTCAGCACACCGCAACCTCCTTATTACAATGTTACTTGAGACTTAAGTATAGGAATTGTTTTGTAAACAAATCTAATATGCCTGGACTCCATAACTGAATGTTTTGATTTGTAGCATTTTAGTGTAACAGTCTCCATCTACTGAATTTAGCCAGTGTTTCTAAACATCTTCATTTTATAGTTGTGTTGTCTTTTGCCTTTTAAACATTTCCCATGTAATCATGCTCTGGTTTTGCTGACTTTGTTTGAATTCTCTGATGTGGATTTTTCAAGGTCCTTGAGATAAGGTTCGGGCAAGTTTTATAAGTGTTCTTGTAAGCTAGTATGGAAGAAATGTTTACTCTATACTTATTGTTGAAGCAATAATTGATAGAATTGGTATATTTTGAATTTCTAACACTTCTTTCATATATATATATATATATATATATGAATATGAATATATATACACACGTGAGGGCATAAATAAAGACATTGTTTTTATAACAGATAACACATAATGCATAACTCAATAATGGTTAGTTGAGGGCAACTGTTAAGGTTAGAAGTTCCAAAAATGTTTGCTATGAAGAGCAGGGTATGATTTTGTCTGAAACACATACATTAATTACAAATCTCTAATTGTCCTTGTGTAGTTCTAAAAAAGAAACTAATGTCTTTCAGTATACTAGATACTTAACTTCTCTACCTTTATCCCAATTCTTAACACTGACATTATTATGACTACTTTTTAGTTAACTATTCATTTTACTTCTGACATATCTCCCTTTTTCTTAGATTAAATAGGAAATTATTTCAAAGTATGAGAACATTGAAACAAAGATTTCTAAATAGTAAATCATGACAATATTTAAGAAGAATTCTATTTGAAGCTTTCCGAAAAGAAAATAAGTTGAGAAATTTTAATAAAACTGGCTGAGTTTTAATAACACTTATCTTTCAAATTGATTGGGCTCTAAACCCAATCTAGCTTAGGTCTTAGCCATTATGACCAATTTAAACATTTAATTGTGCACTTTCTAGATGTAAATGAAATTCTAGAACTCATAGTTCCTGTCATTTCAGTTTGATACAGAGAAGAACAAAATACTTTTTTGATTTTTTGTTGTTGCTGGGTTGTTTTGTTCTTTTACTTAAGCACAGATGTTTTCATATTATCACATAAGTGATCTCAAAAACTCAGATCAAAGAGGAAGGGTCTGCAGTAAACACTAAGCACAAAATGGTCTCAGCAGCTCCTTGCTGCATCTATTATATTCAGACAGGCTACAGAAGTTACAAAGAAAATTCTAGGAAGGAGACTTCAATCATTTCAGTTAACAGCTGGAGAAATCACATCAATTAAAAATTTTAAAACTATTCAAGGAAAAACAATTAAATAGATGGGTTCAGTAAAGCCTGACAATTAAATTTTCTGTGTCCATAAGGGTGCAGGGCATAGCGGATTATGATAAAGATCAGATTTCAAGTCAGAAAAATTTCCATTTTGAAAATGAGAAAAATAACTTACATTATATAATTGCCTGTTCCACTTTTTGGCCTTCTGCCTTCTTCCCGCCATGCTCTACTGAACTGTATTTTAGAAAAGGGCATAGCATTATAACATTTCAGAATGTAACAAGATTACATATTTGTACAATGCTAACCATGGCATACTTTTCAACCATTGCCTGTAATGAATGACATTCATCTTTGAAATCTCTTATGTGAACTTTTTTCTTATTAGTAAAATTTAGAAACTAAGAAACTCTGTGTGTGTGTGTGTGTGTGTGTGTGTGTGTGTGTGTGTGTGTGTGTATGTGTAGTATAATGATTCAGTTTGGAACCAGAATGTAATGGACATGTATTTACTACATGATATGATTTTGGAAAAACATGGCATAACATTTACCAAGACAATCTTATATTAATAAGAAATAATAATTTTATAGATATAAGTTTAGTGTATAGAAAAAGTAAACAGACAAGGTCATGGCAATGGAATTTTAGGTATATTCTTGAGGTTTAAACAGAAAAGGATATTAAACAAAAAAGGATAAAGAGTGTTGGAAGTTCATCTTCAATGTTCTTTTGTTTCTGGTTATTTACTGGGAACTAAACTGTGTGTAAAGAACTATCACCTAACTTTTGATAATTTTTTCTGTTTGATAAAATAACAAATTTATTTTCTTCCATAATCTTTATTATTTTACACAAAGGTATGCTTTTTCAAAATTGAAAATGATAAATAATGATCTAAGGTTATTTATTTATATTCTACTTTGATTTTTTTATTTAAACATATATGTAATAGTTAATTTGTGCACATTTAAGTTTCATGTTGGCTTGCCCAACCATACTCTGATATTTGACCAGACAGTCAACAGTCAAGACAGTCCAGTGAGGTTAATATTACATTTAATAGAATTTATTAAAAGCTGACCACCTATTATTGAATAAGCTTCAACCAATTAATTTGCAGTCTTAAGTGAAGGAAGCAGTACTCATGGACAAAATTGAATTCTGCCAGCAAATGCACTAGACCAGTAACCCTCTCTGGTACCTTCAGACCCCTAGCCAACATTCAATATTTTGAATGTACCCACTCTTTTTAAGCATAGAAATCATTTCTAAAATAAGACCATCCATATATTTTGTTGGTATGGAAGATATTGAATAAAGCTCCTCTATTTTTAGATAGTTATATCTTGAATCTTTTTCTCAATTTCATTAATAGTCATTAAAAGCAAAGATAGAATGATATTTTTACAATCAGCCATATTTCCTGAAAATAAAAGATGATGAGACTTTCCTATAAAGTTTTTTAATTATAGGATTTATATAGGTATGTATATTTACTATACACATATATACATATACATGTATATATGTATTTATGTATATATGTATATATGTACACATATATGCATATATATGTATATATTTATAATAAATATATATATGTATATAAATGTATATATGACTTTACTTGATGAAACACTGCAGGAAAGGAAACAGTAGGAATTTTTCTAAAAAGAAGATATTTTAATGATGTCTGCTTATTTAATTTTTAACTCCCACAGTACCAAATTAGCCCTTAACCTAAATAAAATTTGAACTTTATGGAAGAAATAAATTTTGCAACTATTTAACTAGAAATATATATTTTACTTTCATTTCTGCTTTAATGTCATCAGAAGAAAATAATATAGAGTATTTATTCTTGAGTTATCTTAAGGATAAAGCATTATGCTTAATATATTATCTAGAAATTAGTTGTATTATTTTCCCGCCCATAGTTTACACTAAGTCAGATAGATCAATATTTATTTGTGTTTTAGCCACATCATCAAACAAAAAGCCCCAGGAGCCATATATTGTACCTGTTTGTGCTATTTCTTCTCTACAAACTCAACCATATTAGGGCGATGAATATAGACAGCTTTTTAACATACATTAAACATGTTAGCATTAGAAAATAATAATTTCTATTTGAAATAAATTATTATAATTTGCATGAGTAACAATTAGGGTTCTTGAATGTTCTCTTTTAATAAACTTGGATATTCTTGATTTCCTTGGAGAATTATCTTACATATTTTATAATACATTTCAATATATTAAGAAAATAAGAAGAGAAGGAAGATGAGGAGGAGGAGAAGCAGGAAGAGAAGCACTTGCAAATCACCATCAAAGAAAAGTCTTTCAGTTCTATGTCCACACCAAGGATATGCTATATAGGTAGCACAAAACAGAAGATTTAGTTACTGAGTATTTAATTAATCATATCCAGAATTTTCTGTATATAGCATAAAAAGGATATTAGAAAACCTGTGAAAATACAACTTATCTGTCTATATTCCTGCTCATCTCTCCAGATATTTGAGAAATGCCTTAGCTCTTCTTCTTACTAAAAATACCTATTTTAGAGCCTATTATGTTTCTTACTATATTGTCAGAGCACTTTTGTCCCATTTTCCTTTGACAAAACAATCCATCAAACACTATTACTACAAAATTGTTGTATCATTTTGAAAGGTATCAGATTTTGACATGGCTGACTTGTAGAATATTTGAATAGTACTACAGAAAACAGTTATTTTTCCTGCTTTCAATAGAATTTTAAGCAGCATTCACACAGAACTTAGGTTGGTGTACATGGTCATTATTAAGTCACTCAAACTAGAAACTTTGGGTAAAAAGCAAACAGACTTCATCATATGAAAATAAATTTCAGGAAAAATCTTCATAATAAATTACAGTGCACAATTGGTAGAAACACTTGCCATTCAAGCATGAAGACCTGAGTTGAGTCCCCAAACCCATATAAAGTCATGTATTGCTATCATATTCATCCTACAATGAGATGGAAGGCAGAGACAAGAGCATTCTGGAAACTATTCAGTCCAAATGACCTGATATAATATCAGCAAAAATATAATCTACTCCCAAATGTAAATAATTGAGATCAAGTTCTGAATGTGTACTATAATTCATATAATCACACACACACACTCACACACACAGAGCACAGCACAGCACAATACACACACAAACACACATGAACACAATACACTACATATAGAGGTAAAAAGAAAATAGAAAAATGTAAGGCTATGACATGAATCTAAGAATTGCCACTAGCTTTGATCTAAAGTTTCTGTCCATGTAAAGTGTTACAAAAGACCATTTCTATTGGGAATACTATAGTCCATTCAGTGATGCATCCTGATCAAAAAGTTCTGTAACTCCAACTATTACATATGAAGGTTTAAGTTGAAAGGGTTATGATTATTTAAATTCATACTAATAATAATGGACTAAAATCAAAGTTCATTTTCCGCTAAGTCCAGGTTTTAAGTGCTGAGAGATGCAGGTGACTACTTCTTTGAGCAATATTGAAAGTTTTCTATGGGAAGAAATGACAGAGCATAAAATGTCTCCACCAAGAGTAGTTTGTTAAAGCCATCAGTATTGGGATTGTGCATAGAGGCATGGAGGTGGGAAGGGCAGCGGCATAACTGGAAACCTGTTAAGCGTTGGTGAAACTGGGTTGAATGTAGTCTCAGTTATAAAAGGAGCTTGCTGCATATCTTCCTGGCAGCTCTCAATTACAATTTATAGTAATTGTTTACTGCTTGTATGACTTTGGGGACTGGTAGCACAACTCTAGTCTAGTCTTCTGAATTTCTAAATCTTCTGAGTCTCTCCTTTCTTCCAAGAAGGGAAGTTTGCATTCAGAGGGAGGAAGCTGCACAATATTACTGCAGATTATATCACACATCAGAACATACACAATATCAATGCAGCCTAAACACAATGAGCAGGGCTAGAATTTGTGCAATTTTTACATATTTAAGGATTTCTCATCATCCATTCTGTGTTTATTACAAAACTGTAGAGAAGAGTAAGCCTAAACTAGTTTATGTTTTACTCTCTCCAAACTGATGTTTAATGAAATAATTGTTATCTGTCCCATGAAGCAAAATATTATATCTTGTTTAAATCTTCTGATGCTGGATCAGAAGTATTCACTTGCACCAATCCCATATTCTATTAACTATGGAAATTGATGGGGGAAAGTCACAATTTGTGGTCAGCATTACACTCCATCAATTGTTTCTCATACTTTTAAAAATGTTTATTTTGTTGAACACTCATTTATGTGCATAGTTTTAAAATTGGTTAACTAGCACTAATTTTCATATGTTCATATCTTACATTCTGGCTGACACCAATTTTCATCTAAACTGTGTGCCCAATGTAAAATATTGAATCTTTTATACATAAGTGAAGTAAAAAAAAAAAAAAAAACAAAGCATTTTATCAAAATTTTTGGATACAATTCCTTCATTGTTTATGCCACAATTATTGTACATGGATTAATAATTATAATTTCTGAACCTAATAATTTATGCATTAATATTTTGTCCCTGTCATGTCTTTAATTTTTGCAATTAATTGTTTTAATAATAGAAAGGTTAATTGCACCATTCATCAGAATCACTTACTGTGAAATCATAGACAAATAAGAACCTTATAGATAAAGGGCAAACTTACTAATCAAGTCTGTCACTTCAGTAGGAGGTAAACTAGTTGTAGCCAAATACATTCATGTAATTTGCAAAATCTTGGGGTTAAGAAAAGCCTACTAAATCAAACAGAGTTCAAATATACTGCATATCTCTACATCTATCCAGAATTATTCAGAACAGTATTTCTGGACTTATGTGTAGGTCTCTGTAGATGCATTTGTTTTGTAACCTCATTTGTACACTATTCTGTACCATTTATTAACTTATAAGCCAGAAAGCCATATTTCAGTGTTAGTCAGCTTTCTATTGCTATGATAAGACAACTGTAGTAAACTACTTAAAAAGAATAATGACTTAATGGTTCAGAGTTTCAGGGATTTTATCTATGTCCACCTGGCATCATTACCTTTGAAACAGTTATATGTTGAGGATCATATGAGAATAGTTGGTGTAGGGACCTGTGTATTTCATGGCAGTTGAGAATGGAATTTCCTTAGGATAGGCCCCTCTCCCTAAATCATCAGACACCTCACAACTACTCCATTGGCTCGTAACATGACAATACCATATAGACCAAGTACATTTAATAATCAAACAATAGTGGCACTGCTTCTTGTCTAGTGATGCATGTAAAATATTTTTCTGAATAATTGAAGGTACATTGGCAACCAAATAATAATCAAATAAAAATGCCTTTTGGGACATGATAATCACTTAAGTATGAACAAATATTAATGCACATAAATATGTGTCAATATCCAACAACCTCTGTTTTTCCATTTCTAGAACTCTTATCTCTGGTTACACAAGAATAGTCAAGATTTGGGTGGTCTTTCTAGGAGTGGATACCCTACTTTCTGGCACAAATCTAGTACTAAAAGTTTGATTTCTACAGATTCATATCACCAGGCATACTTTGTATCTTCCACTCTGCTTTTCTTCCTTTAAATATGTTTATCTTAAAGACTTAGTTAAGTTCTGGATTGTTTGCTTCTAGTTAATTCCTTGAATGAATAACCATGGTCAAATTCTTCTCTTAATGTCAGTTTAAGTTAGAGGCATCTAGTTTTTTTTTCTTCCTTGCTTAACTTCTTTGCTTTAATTGTCAGAATGAGTTTTTCTTTTCTAATGTTTTTTTTTTTCCTTTCAGTTTCCTCAACATTAACTATAAACTCAAAAGCACTACTTTTAAACTACACTTAATTTTATTAATCATGTGACTAATGGCTGGAAAAAGAAGACAATAGCTTATTCTCATTCTGTCTAATAGGGTGGACACCAAGTATACTTCAATCATGACATCAATTTGGAAGAAACTTCTTTTAACCAGGGTAATTTTAGATGCAGGTAGAAAGATTCCTATTATATAACATTTAGTCAATACTGATTTCAGGTTAAGTCCAGGGAGCAGATTTTTCCTTCCATGTCTGTTTTCAGAATCATTTGCTGCACTAGTAGATATCCTTTTCAAAGAACTTTGGAATAATTGCCAAACAATGAACTAGTAAATGCTAACATGATCTGTATCATTTACCACTGGAATTCTGCTCATTCACTTTCTAAATTGTTTTTGGCATAACCTCATCTTGAAAGGACAACTGTTGCTCTTCTTTAGAGACAGCACTATGGAGTGATATTTTGAGGAAAGGTTCATTTCCCATGAGGACAGGATTTACCATTTTTTAGAAGCACTGATTTTTTGCAGAAACTACTTGTATGGATATAGCAAATATCTAAGCACTATGTAATAGGCAAGTTTTATTACAGAAGCAGCTACCCTAGCCAGTAGTAAGTACCTATACTCAAAATATGATGCAGTGAATTCTTAGAAAGATTTAATAGCCTTGAGTATAGCAGAGAAGACAGTGTACTCAATGAGGTATAATACTCCTACCAGGTCACTAATGGTGACCAAATAATAAACAAAAAAATGCCTTGTTTGAAGTGGTACTTTCTTAAGAATAAACAAATACTAAAAATGTATATAAGTGAATATTTCAGCATCCATTGGAAAAAGAAAATCAGTTCATCCAACAACTTTTGTTCTGCCATTTGTAGAATTTGTTACCTCTGGTTACTCAATGATAGAGTCAAGACTTGGGAGGTCTTGCTAAGAGTGGTCTAGGAGTGCCCTTGTTGACAAAGATATAGAGCTAAACATTTGATTTCTACAGGTTCACATACAAATCATATGAGTTTTTCCCAAATAATTGCTATTTATTAGTCATTCAATAACACGCAAGCCTTCTACTATTATATCATATAATCTGCTAGGGCTTGAGAAACAAGGTAAACCAAAATGACATTCTCAGAAACTTTGAATCCTGCATTTGATGTAGACAACTCAGTTTGTGCATGATCCATATTGTAACAGAAAATTCAGAAGAAATATGATAACAAGATACTAATAGACATTTATCAGGTTCCTCTTCTAACGTGTTTCAGATGTTTGTTAGCAATTTTATATCTAACTACAACTCTAACATGTCTATTTGGTGGATAATATAAATCGGTTACAAAAACACTAAGCTATTCAAAAACCTTATAGTGACTAATGCCAATGTGGTGTTATCTATATTATTTCAACATGTAACATGCTTAATCCCTTTTTATTGTGAGATTGATCATAGCACATTTGAATTGACAAAGGGAACCTGAAGTCACAGATGAGGGTATTTTTTTTTTAAATTTTGATATTAAAGGTGCCATAACACACTAGTTAAAAATAGGAAGACTTTCCTAATGTGGCTTACACATAGTCATTCTTACCAGAAAGCCAAATCGAAGTTATTTAAAGTACTTTCACTAACAGCAGTTTTGTCAGATTCTGTTCATCCCTGTGGATTCCTCCTTGGTTTGGTGGCTTCTCATTGAAGTGCAGAAACATAAATAATACCTGTTTCTGAAGTCTGAGAGAAAGAAATGAACAGATGGGAGATCAAAGCAGCAGCTGAGGCGGGAATGTAATAGACACAGGCCTCCCAGTGATAGATGGAAAATGAAAACGTAAGTTCCCAGGGAAGTGAAAGAGGGTAGCATGACTCATCTTTGCCTTCCTGAAGATATTAAAGTCGTGGCATATTTTCTGACAGGAATTTGCCCTATGAAATGTTCCTATGTTTCCTTCCAGATAACTGTAGGAACTGGTTTTTAGTTTCTAGTGTTGTAACCTTTCTAAAAAGAGTTCTTGTCAAATTGAATTGTAAGAAAATAAAATACAAGCAAACAAAAGTGTTCAATTGAAATGTTATTTCCCTGGAATTAAGCAGGTTTCTTTGAGTTTGGGAAGTTTAACATAAAAAAAGCCTCTTTTAAAAACAACTCTTTCTAGTTCCATCAATTTGCCTAAGAATTTCATGAAGTCATTGTTTTGAATAGCTAAGTATCATCCTGAGTGAGGTAACCCAGTCACAAAAGAACACACATAGTGTGCACTCACTGCTAAGTCAATATCAGGCCAAAAGCTCAGAATACCTAAGATAGAATTCACAGACCACATGTAGCTCAAGAAGAAGGAAAACCAAAGTGTGGATGTTTCAGTCCTTCTTAGAAGGGGGACCAAAATAATACTCATAGGAGGAAATACAGAGACAAAGTGTGGAGCAGAGACTAAAGGAAAGGCCATTCAGAGACTGCCCTACCTGGGGATCCATCCCATATACAGATAGCAAACCCAGACACTATTGTGGATGCCAAGAAGTGCTTGCTGACAGGAGCCTGATATAGCTGTCTCCTGGGAGACTCTGACAGAGCCTGGCAAATACAGAGGCGGATGCTTGCAGCCAACCATTGGACTTAGTACTGGAGCCCCAATGGGACTCCATTAGAGAGTCCATTAGAGTTAGAGAATGGACTGAAGAAGCTGAAGGGAGAACCCCTAGGGAGAACAACAATAGCAACCAACCAGTGACCTCAGAGCTCCCATGCACTACACCACCAATCAAAGAGGGACCCATGGCTCCAGCCACAAATGTAACAGAGAATGGCCTTGTAGGGTGTCTGGGGGAGAAGAGGCCCCTGGTCCTGGGAAGACTTGATGCCCCAGTGTAGGGGAAGGCCAGGGATGGGAGGCAGGAGTCAGGGAGTGGGGATGGGATAGGGAGTTTCCAAAGGGAAAACAGGGAAAGGGGATGACATTTGAAATGTACATAAATAAAACATCCAAGAGAAAAAAGAAAAAAAAACAACAACAACAAACAAAGAAAAAAACCCAACTCTTTGTCTCCTCTTCAATATAGTGTACTTTCACAAAGATGGCACTACACAGCAAAAGATGTTGTAGGTGTGGCTAGATGTTGACACACTAGACCTTTTTAATGCTGTTTCCCTTTAATTCAGTCTCTAGTGTTGTGGTGACCCCCAAACATACAATTATTTTATTGTTAGTTCATAACTGTAGTTTTACTACTGTTATGAGTCATAATGTAAGTGTTTTTGGAGACAGAGGTTTAGCAAAGAGGTCACAGCCCATGAGTTTAGAGCTATTACGTTTAATCACTTTCTTCATATCCATGTTGTAGATTCCATTTTCATTTTTCAGCTGTATACTATTTTAAGGGCATCTACCAAAGAGGTATACACACTACAATATATGTTCCAAAAAGATGAATACAATACATATTTTATAAAACAGGAAACTATTAGAAAATCATTCTGGCACTTTTTAAACATTTTATTTAATCATTGTTATAGTCCAGATTTTATCCCCCTCCCGGTCCACCCATACTTCCTCGAACTTCCCCACCCCCCCACCATCCACCCAACAGACTGCCCCACTCCCTGGGTTAGGTGCATCTTCTCTAACTGAGTACATTCCCAGCAGTCCTCTGCTGTATATGTGTTGGGGGCCTCATACCTGCTTGGTGGCCCAGTGTCACAAAATGCTTATCTTCTATCATTTGAATTAGTTGTAAGACAATTTTACCCTATGGTTTAACTTCATATGAACATAAAATTATATCAAATATTTGAAATGAAGTCCATTAGTCTAATATGCCATTTCCTTAAGTTTTACTCTTCCACTTATGCTGTATTAGGTTCAAGGTAACTTTAGACATTTCTTTTTTTTAAACTGCTGAAACTTATGTTTGTTAAGACTCAAGATACTTTATTATATGTATTTATCCACATCTTTCAATGTAGCTACAATGATAAGGGTACTTCCTCTGCCATTATGATAGTGAACCTGTACCCTAAATACACGAGCAGTAATTAATGTTGATGAATTAAATATTGTATCACAATGAACATAGAGAAGATGGCCCTCCTTAGCCCTTGGTTACAGATAACCTCCTGAGAGGCTCACAGGCTGTAGTGTTTGGTCGAGTTTTGGGCTGCTAATCTGGCCAGGTTGGAAAGTTGGTCAGAAGGAAGGTGTAGCACAGGGGTGGACATGGGGTATGTAGGTTCACATCAGCTGGGATTTGTGGGTGTGTCAGCTGGCATGGGTATTTGGGTGAGAGTCTCCCTTGTGTCTTTGGTTTCTATGGATCTCCTGGGAGGCACACAGGCGATAGCATTTGTGAGGGTTTGAGCTGCTGCTCTTTAAATCAGGATTTTATCAGCACACTATAATTATGGTTCTGGTCCTGTCTTCTACTGCTGTATCCTAAGATATGCCATATACAAAGTAAAACTTTCTGAAGTCTCCTTTTTGAAGTGATAAATTGAAATTACGTTTGGAAGGCATAATTGTCAACAATAAAGGTGGCATGTCTCCTACCATGAAGATGTACTTTAAACAGCAAAATAACCTTATGTCTTAGCTGTTTCTCTGAATTACTGTACTGGCTAGTTTTGTGTGTCAACTTGCACAGGCTGGAGTTATCACGAAGAAAGGAGCTTCAGTTGGGGAAGCTGTGGGGCATTTTATCAGTTGGTAATCACGGGATGGGGGTGAGGTCCCACTGTGGGTGGTTCCATCTCTGCGCTGGTAGTCTTGGGTTCTATAAGAGAGCAAGCTGAGCAAGCCAAGGGATGCAAGCCAATAAGAAATATCCCTCCATGGCCTCTGCATCAGCTCCTGCTTCCTGACCAACTTGAGTTCCAGTCCTGACTTCCTTTAGTGATGAACAGCAATGTGGAAGTGTAAGCTGAATAAACCCTTTCCTCTCCAGCTTGCTTCTTGGTCATAATGTTTGTGCAGGAATCGAAACCCTAAGACAATTACTTAAATTAATATGCTTTAATATGTTAATTATTTATCATTTTTAAATTATGTATCTTCTAAAAGCAAAGGAACATATAGCCTATGATTTGTTATTCATTTAGCATGGAAATTGCTTTTGTCTGGCTGTTCCTTTTATAGATATGGAGCATCTGTTTTGATGTAAAACATCAACATAGTGCTTGTACAAGATGGAATATTCAGTTTAAAAACCTCAGAAAGCTCTATTATTTCTTTTAGAATAATATTTAATGAATTTTATGCCCTCCTTGATAGTCTAGGTGCATAGAAGCTAAAACACATAGCATACATGAAATATACATACACACATGCACATAGAAATTATTATGTGAGTTTTATACATATGTTCCTATTTATTTTATGTGTCTTTAAGAGTATGGAACATTAAACATCAAATACTTGTGCTGTAACTATTCTCATTAAAATGATCAAGGCCATAGTTGAACTCAAAAACCTGATATGCCTGCATCAGTATATCTACCACATCTATAAATGATAGGAAATTGAGGTTGACATAATCACTAAATCTTATGGGCTAATAAGCCTAGAGTCTACACTGGAGAGTAACATATAAACATACACACAAAACAAATACTTGAAAAGAAAAATTATCAAAGTATATTAAATGAGGATAAAGACATCATAACAAATCAAGTTGAATAGAAAGCCCTCCATAGATAACTGTAGCATTTTTTTGAGATATATTCTATTGTCTTCAGCTAACACAATGATATTGAAAAATACTAAGTAAAGCTTACAGCTTTACAAATCATATAACTGTAAAGTTGCAAAGATATAATGCAATCTTTGGTTAATTTGCTGAAATGTTCCTCAGCAATACTAGATGAAACAATAAACACCTACACAAATAAGAAGTGCCACATAGCTGAATAGTGTGTGTGTTTTGAGTTGGATTGTGCATGGAAAACAGTGAGAGAAAAAGAATCAGAGAATATTTTTTACATTTATGTTTTTTCTTCTTTTGTGGTCAATGCCATTCCAAGAGCAACAACTCCTTGATGATATGAAGAAGTAAAGGATGCCATTTTTTTCAATTCATAGTAATCAATACTTTTAGTTCTTGTATAGTTCATACACTAATGTCAACTCTCTTCCAGTTACTTTTTTTTTTCATTTTGTTATTTATTCTTTAATTTTCTTTTACAGTCAAAACTTTGTCTCCATCCAGGTCCATCCACCAACTGTTCCGACCCCACTCACCCCAACTGTCTCCAAGAGGAGGTACCTATCTCCCCACTCCACAAGACCCCCCTACTCCCTGGGGCCACAAATCTCTCTAGGATTGTGTGCACCTTCTCTCACTGAGTCCAAACCCAACAGTCGTCTGCTATTTATATGTTGGGGGCTTCATATCAACCATGTATGCTACCTGGTTGGTGGTCCAATGTCTAAGAGATCCTGGGGTTCAGGTTAGTTGAGACTGCTATGTTGCAGCAACCGCATAGTGATGTCTTGATTTCTGAAGTATGTCTGCCAGTCTGGCTAAGTATTTATGTTTCTATTTACCTATTGTCTGTCTACCTGTCTATCTATCTATCTATCTATCTATCTATCTATCTATCTATCTATCTATCTATCTATCTACCTATCCTTCTATCCATCCAGGTATTACGTATTACCTATGTTTCTTATACAACTCTCTAATGTATACATCTATATGTTACTTTAAACTATAAAATCTTGGGGCACTATAATTCATTTTACTTCTAACTACTATTTTAGGCAAAAGATAATACTATGTACAAACACTGAGAGAATAGATAAACACAAAAGTACATTAAACAGAGTACCAATGCCTAGATGTCTACAAGAACTGAGTAAGTGAGTGGTCTTGTATTCTGCTCTTCATTTTCATAAGCATTTTATGTTATCTTCATTTAATTCATGAGGCATGTTTTAATTTTTTTCACTAAATAAATGAAATGGTCATGTATAGAAAGACCAGAGTTAGTATTAAAAAAAAAATACTCCTCTGTAGAAGAGCCATATTTTATTAAGCACCTACTTATATCTCTTTTACTCTTTGGAAAATCAAGATCTTTCCTTTAACATATGTATAAAGATTTCTCTGGTACAGGAGCCTCAGCAAGTTACCATTGCCACAATCCCATTCTCACATCATTTCTTATTATGAAACATAATAATCATACCTCACAATCTAGGACAATATTCCCTGCAGCATGAATCACTGTAACATTAAACCTTAATATTTATTGCCTGTTCTATCTTGCTGCTGACATTGCTATTAATGCTTCACTTAGCAAGTCAAAAAGTGATACCTAGGTACTTTATAGTACTGGAAAAGACTGAGAAAAGTCTCTGTACACAAATCAGCTGAAAGCATAACTTATCTGTTACAGCACAGGAAGATTAAACACATGGCAGTAAAAATCCCTGCAATCACAGTAACTGGAGTTAAGGTTGTTTCTATTGCTTTAATAAATCCTTTAAGTATGCTTTCAATCTCTCAGCAATTCCTGACAAAGCCATGTGCTGTTGTTGTGGATCTGCCTACCTAGAGAGTCCTGATGGTGAATATTTCATGTGGCTTATCACTTCTCCACGTCCCTAGTCTGGCAGAAGCTAGTGTACTGTGTGCTGCTTAATACCTTATTAGTTGAAGATGAATTTGTACTCTCAGCCTTTAGCCACCTAATTTCCTGTTACAGAAGATAAAATTTTTATTTTTTTCAAATGATGAATGAGGTGATTATACTTCACAAATTTTAAGACCATGGACCATTAACTGAATCACTCCAAGCACTTGTCATTTACACATACATTTGCAATATGGAATGGGGTTTGCAATTTCATAATACCTGAATATTATTTCCTGTGAAAACTTTGTTCATATGGGCATCAGGCTATGAAAGGTTAACACTTTGCTGAAGAGAAGTAATTAATTGCTCATACTGAAATGTGCATTTGAAGTAGTTTTCTACTTGTTCTTTAGTCTTTGTATCAATGATAGAGTAGCAATGAAAAAGTTATTTTTTAATCGATGCCAAACAATTAAGAGAATATAAATATATGATTATTATGTTTAGTCAGTTGATAGTTACTTTTAATTTTCACAATTTAGAGTCACCTGAGGGAAGGGCACGTGTGGATGTCGGTGAAAAGTTGCATCAACTACGCTAATTAATATGGAAAGACCTGCCTGCCAGAGATAGCACCAATCTGCAGGGCTGGTATTTGAGCAGAATAAAAAGATGGACAAAGCTAGTCAAACATGCACACATTGCTTTATCACTTTGTGCTTTCTGATGGAGATACGGTCGGACCAGCTTCTTCTCCACCATTTCAGGTCCACCCTGAGATGAAATAAGCCCTTCCTCCCATAAATTGCTTTTGTCATAGTATGAATTAAGACTGCCATTCTTATCATTTTAATATAGAGTTGCTATACCAGTTAGCAACACATGGATGTTAACTTAATAAAGTGCTTCTCCTGCTGGATATTTAAAGGTAGATAATTTTGCTTTGATTTTGCTGGACATTGATTTTAATATTTTAATACATATTTTGTGATATATATATATATATATATATATATATATATATATATATATATATATATAAAATTTCTGGGCTGTCCTCTGAGAGGTACTACCAGTAGCTCACTGAGACAGAAGCAGATACTTACACACAATTGGACTGAAGTTGGGGGCCACTCTGGTTGAATTAGGGGAAGGATTTAAGAAGCTGAAAGAGAGAGCAACCCCATAGGAATACCTGTAGTCTCTACTCATACAGACCCCAGGGAGCTCTCAGAGACGGAGATACCATCCAGGAACATACGCAGGCTGGTCCAAGGCCCCTGACACATATGTAGCAGAGGTCTACCTTGTCTGCCTTCAGTGGGAGAAGATGAACTTCATATATATAAAGCAACAACTCATGCTTATACCATGAAGGCAAACACAATAATTTCTACAGTCTTACAACATACTACACAGTAGTACTGCAATGGCCTTTCTTCTTTACTCACTAGAAGGTGATTGGTCTAGCTTTGTGCAGATTCAGTGTAGTCAGCCATACAGCTCTGAGCTCATAATTGCAATAACTGTGTTATTCTTGGAGAAGAACATTTCCTAGCCAGCCATTCTCTCTATCTTTTGGCACTTAATATTCTTTCAAATCCATCTATAACATTCTCTAGTCTTTAAAGTGAGTGATATAAATCCCCTCTTTAGGTTAAGCATTTAAACACCCATATTTATTGGCACCTTAAACAAGCCATTGCCCCCATATTCTCTACCATCCACTTTTCTCCAGTTAGGTCAGAGAGTAGAATTTGTTTCTGAGTATGAACACATATTGTTAGAAGGTGTTTCAACAAGATGTCAATTTAGCTAAAACAACAGTTGTTTTCTTCCTAAGGCCTCTGGCCTCTCCAACCATATTTATTTTTTTCAGTTTATAGTACCAGATATGAATTTTCCTGTATGGATAGGTTTCAAATCCTCAAATCAAATCACAGGGCTATTGGTAGCTTGTGTCATTATTTCAATAGGGTTGATATTGTGGTTCATATGGATAAAAGCTTGGTATAATCAGAATATTTTTGTCTATATAAACACCCAGCACTTTGTTAGACTATGAAAGGCAGTCTGTGTTCTGGTTGAGTGAGGCTTCATCCAGAGACCCAGTATAAAGTTCTAGAAGGAACAGAACCATGAGCTATTCTCCCAGACATTAGGCTCCTGACACCGTGAGCCCTCAACTCCATAATCCTGTGTCCATCAGTCACATAGGACAATGTCCCAAGCTCCTGGTATTTTGGCTGGACTCCATCCCCACAGTTACCTGGCTACAGACAGGTATGCCCCACCCCACAGTTACCTGGCAACAGCAAGGTAGCCAGCCCTCTATAAAAGGAGCCACCTGTCCCCTCCTCCATCTCTTGCTTCTCTTGCCTCTTACTCTCACCTCTTGTCCTCTACCTCCCCCTCCCTTCTCCCCTCTCTCCACTTGGCCATCACTGCTCTCTGCTTTTTTTTTAATGTTCTCTCTCTTTCTGATTTTCTACAATAAAGCTCTAAAACCATGGAACATCTCTGCTCATCAGGATCTGCAGTGCTGGAGCAATGGATAGGCCTTCCCCTAAGGAGCCACATGTCTAACCTCCCCCAAGGAGTCCTTCCTGCACTCCAGCCATGGCCTCCAGCCAAACCAAGCAGCCTACAGAGCTAGCCCCCTAAGCTACCCAGACTCTCTAGTTCCTGTGGTAAACTGCCATAACTCTCCCCCTTACACTTTCCCCTTAGAGCTCCCAGGCCAGAGTCTGCCCAAGGGTCTATTCTCAGCTCTTCCATGACATACAACGGTCTGGGATGTCTCATTATAGCATCACTAATGTTAAAAGACATTTTCTCTGTGAAGAGAAAGATGCCTTGTTGATCTGGGGAGCTTTATCCAGAAATTCTGCCATGATAGTGAACGTATTTTGAGCTTTTTGTTCAGAATAAGGCCCTATGTATAATCCATTCTACTGCCTATTTTCTCTTTTTCTCTGTATCTCATTTCAAGTGTTATACCCCTTCATGTGCAAAATATAATCATAGGTAATTACTAATCAACAATAAAAATTCTATTTATGAGCATTCATTTTGTTTCAAAGACTATTTATATATTATTCTCTAGGTCCGGTGGAAAACAATATTTCTAATACTTTTTTTTGTATATACTGTATTATTGATCAAGTGATTATATATATATATATGTATACATATATATACATAATTTAAAGCTACATTAAAGTATGAATCAGAAATAATCTGTATTAGAGTACTCTATGAGAGAAACGTGGACTTTACACATTATTCAGTATATACAGTAAAATGATTTATAAGTCATTTTGATTTTCAGTGATGTTCTAGTCCTGTCCTAGGTGCTGAAGCGAATTATGTGATATCCCATGCAGCATGTAATGTGTGTGTGTGGGGGGGGGG
>NW_022196911.1:34536113-34562990 GCF_008632895.1 Mastomys coucha | reverse complement strand
GAGAGAGAGGAGAGGGAGAGGGGGGAGAGAGGGAGACAGAGAGAGAGAGAGAGTTGTGTAGAAAACGTGAAAAAAAATGATTGGGAAATATGAATAATAGAGAAAGAGATCACATGAAATTTAACATATCTCTCACATATCTTTGGAACATTCACAGGACTTAAACTTATTATCTTGAATATTTGAACATTTACTTCATATAAACACAAATTTTTAAAGAAGGTAAGGTATGTGAGCAAAATATGAAGTTCACTAATTAGTTAGTAGACTACAAGTATAAATATCTTTTTTTACTGATTTACAAGAACCTTTTTGATATCACACAACTTGGAAAAGTCTTACATTCAAGATAGCCAATGACACTTGCTTACTTAAAGTCAGGATAAATTTTTAGGTGAAGAAAGTTGTCCTCATATATTAAAAAAAGGAAACCAAGCAACTTGTTGTGTGTCTGTGATAGACTAGAGAGATCACAATAAAAAATACTTAGTAAGGCATACAAGGTTAGATTGATCAATTCAGTGGCTAGTGAGAGGGCTCAGCACAGAAGAATATTGTATGCTTGTCCAGAATAGAGGGACTTGATGCTCAGGAGCCACGTGGTAACTTAAAACCAACTGTACCTCTACTCCTCTGGAGGTATCAGTTCCTCACTTGGCACTAAGTATAGACATGCACTCACATATGAGCAGGCCAAATACTCATACATATAAAATGATAAAATAACAATTTAAAATTATATATAATTTATAAAAAGCAATCAATATAAATAATGTATATTATATAAAAATGAATATATAAATAATTATAATTATATAAAATTATGTGTAAGTAAATAAAAGAACCAGTACAAATTATATACATATGTACATCACTCTTGAAAATGCTTCAGGAAGTTACAAGTTGAAGACAGACATGGTGTCTCTCACTCAGTCTGACACTAACAGTTTTTTATCACAGAACTACAACAGATTGTTCTTTCTCTGCTCAGCCCCAGAAGGGATTAAGTTGTGTTTAGGGACCATGTGGTATGAAAATCACATAAAACTGGTTTATTGAGTCGTATGAACTCAGTGGGGGTATAAACACGGAGCAGTTTGTGTTTCTACAATCACTGCTTTGACTGCAATCTGTCAAATTGTGCTTATTGACATCTCTGATGGATTACACAATGTTTCAATCACTCTGGTTATTTAAATTCCACTTCAATGTTAAATCTTATTGTCATTGTACTTAAAAATCATCTCTTCATATGGAACTGAACTGGGAGCCATTTTCTGTTGTAGTATAGGATGATTGGGAAGAGAAGGAGCCACCTGCCTTGGAGATTTTTCTCCCTGATTATCAATGTTTTCTGTAGTGATATGAGAGAGAGAGAGAGAGAGAGAGAGAGAGAGAGAGAGAGAGAGAGAGAGAGAGAGAGAGAGAGAGAGAGAGAGAGAGACAGAGAGACAGAGAGAGAGAGAGACAGACACAGACACAGACACAGACACAGACACAGACACAGACACAGAGACAGAGAGAGGAGAAAACAGGGAGTATCTACATGTAGTCTAGGGATACGTTGTAGCTTTTTTCTTAATAATATTCTTTTCCAAGGGCTAAGAGTCTGGACTTCTGATAGTGAGTTATGCATGGAATTTATCTAAGGACACTATTGTCTTCTGTACTGCCCCAAGTTATTTCAGGAACTTGGTACAGTTAGCAGAAGTGACCTTCTTAGGTGTCTTGTTATTGGGACTCTTGGAGTCAGCCAGCAACCATCACATATGAGACATTGACAGGGTCAAATCAATCCTCTTCCTTTTATAGGATACTATTGGTCCCCAGGAACATGTACCATGAATCCCCCCCAAAAAACAGTGGAAAAATATGCTTTTACAACTTTGTCTTTCTTTGCCCTGACACCTTCTGCCAAATCTCCAATTCTGTTCACATAGCCTCCGAGTTAGCAAAGAAAGACAAATGTTTAAGCAGGCAGCAAACTTGGAAACCAAATAGTGGCCTTCTGTTCTTAGTTCTTGCAACCTTCACAAGTGCCTTTCATCCCAATCCCCTTCAGTTTATTGTGGGACAAGATGACACAGACTCTCTCCTCAAACATTATTTTGCTAGAGACTTTCTCTTCCAAATGGGAAGCCTCGTTCAAATATTTGTGTTTAAGGATTGAAGTTATACTGGAGACAGGCACCCTGTGGTAGAATCAGTAATGGCCAGAAGGATGATGTAACCATGCTAATGAAACAATGGGGCTTAGGAGACCATCTCCTTAGCATTACCCTGTTCTTGGAGAAATGCTAGATTTGCCGATTGATACATATCATACTAAGAGTCTTTCTCAATTGAACTTCCCTTAGCAAAATTTAGGCATCAGGCTGATAGAGTGACTTTGGATATTTATCTACCATATTCCACTCCATGGCCCTCATAGGAGTGTAGCTATAGAGTAAGTAAAATGCACTCAAGTCCAGTTGCTGAAGTCCCCCTAATCCATCAGTCTTAACACTTTAAGAGTCTAAAAAAGTCTTTTCTGAGACTTCTTTTCTCTCAACAAGACTGAAGCTCAGCAAAGCAAACTGCAAATTCTGCATCTCCAATTCTGAGGTTACAGAGCTCTTCAGATAACCAACTCCTCTCTTTGTGCTACCACAATGCACTTTTGCTTTCTCTTGAGCTGGGTTTGCACACATTTTCTTCATCAGGAATCCCACAACTTTGACCTCTCCAAATCCAATCCAGGACTTACTTTCACAACTTCATACAGTGGCTCCTGAAGGCTTCCAACCATGACACTCCAGGCCTCAACAGCACTACATAGCTATGGAGGGAAATTTCCCATCCCCCTTTTGTATCCTTGACCCTAAAGCCATAAATATATAACCACAGATACCCAGTTCTTTGCCTTGGTGAAGCAGGAACTTGGCCCACTCTTTTAAACAAATTTGTATCAGTTTCCTTAATTGGCTTTCTTCACTGCTTAAGCTTTCCTTTGATTCCATTTCACAAGTTGGAAGCTTAAGTGGGCAGGATCTTGTGCTTAGGTCAACACAGTCTTTATTGTACTTAGTATCAGGCTTTTCTTTTAACTTCGAATCACTTTGAGCACCTTGCTTGGTCCCGTTGTACTTCCTTTTCTCCTTAACCTCTGTCTTGCTTGCTCCTTATTATTATAGATCTCCATAAGCGTGGTTACTAATAACCACATAACATAGTCAGCTCTAAACTGCTTTGAAATCTCCTGTACAAATGGTATTAATTCAAAACTATTAAGTTTGGTATCAGGCCGATTTTTAGGACAAAGCCAAAAAACATTTACGCTTTTTTGTCATAACATCACAAGAATGGTATCTAGGCAACTTATTAATATCCTTTTCCTCTGAAGCTTCTTTACCTGGGCAGTTTAAATGTCCCTTAGAAACATCCTTCTCTGATCCTAATATGATGGTCCAGTAGGTCACACTTAAAGCATCCAATCATTTTTCTAGTCCCAAAGTCTATCATATCCTTCAAACAAACAGGATGTCAGTACTGTAACAGAAAAACTTTGCTCCCTGATACCAACTTCTTGTCTTAGTAACTATTCTATTGTTGTGAAGAGATAATCATAACCTAGGATACTCTAATAAAGAGAAAGTATTTTTTTTTTGGCGGCTTGCTTACAATTTCAGATGCTTAGTCCAATATTATCCTGTCAGGGAGCATCATATTTTACAGGTATAGTACTGGAGAATTAGCAGAAGGACACACCTTGATCCAAAAGCAGGGAGTTAGAGAGGGAGACAAGAGGGGCTAGACCTAAGGGCTTCCAGAACGTCCACATCTCCCTCTGCTGAATCACTTCCTAATAATTCTAACCCTATCAAAGAACTCCACCCGCTGCTGACTAAGTATTCAATTATATGAGCCTATGCAAGCCATTTTTATTCAAACTACATAGATACAGATATTTTTTAAATATTTATTTCTATTTAAAAATAAATGAAATTGTGTCTTGAAACAGGCCATTATAGTTTCCTATACTTTACCGTAAGACATGTAGAATGAGTAACATTCATTTTTCAAAAACTTTCTTTTATTGGATATTTTATTTATTTACTTTTGTAATGTTATCCACTTTCCCAGTTTCCCCTCTGGAACCCCCCTATACCTTCCCCTCCTCCTACTTCTATGAGGGTGCTCTTCCACCCACTTACCCACTCCTGCCTCCCCGCCCTTGTATTCCCCTACATTGGGGCATCACCCCTTCACAGGACAAAGACTCTCTCTCCTGATTGATGTCCAACAAGGCCTTTCTCTACTAGACATACGGCTCAGTCCAATGGTTGACTACAAGCTTCCACCTCTGTATTTGTCAGGCTCTGGCACAGCTTCTCAGAAGACAGCTATATCAGACTCCTGTCAGCAAGCACTTCTTGGCATACACAATAGTGTCTAGGTTTGGTGTCTGTGTATGGGATGGATCCCCTGGTGGGGCTGTCTGAATAGTCTTTCCTTCAGTTTCCATATTACTTCTCATGAGTATTTTGTGCTCCATTCTAAGAAGGACTGAAGCATACACACTTTGGGCTTCCTTTTTCTTAAGCTTCATGTAGTCTGTGAATTGTTTCTTGGGTATTACAAGCTTTTGGGCTAATATACACTTATCAGTGAGTACATACCATGTGCATGCTTTTGTAACTGTGTTACTTCACTCAGGATGATACTTTCTAGTTCCATCCACTTGCCTAAAAGTTTCATGAAGGCATTGTGTTCTTAATAGCTGAGTAGTGCTCCATTGTGTAAATGCACCATGTTTTCTGCATCCATTCCACTGTTGAAGGATATGTGGGTTCTTTCCAGCTTCTGGCTATTATATATAAGGCTGCTATGAACATGGTGGAGCATGTGTCCTTGTTTTATGTTGGGATCATCTTTTGGGTATATGCCCAGGAGTGCTGTAGCTTGGTTCTCAGGGAGTATTATACCCAGTTTTCTGAGGAAACTCCACACTAATTTCCAAACTAGTACCAGCTTAAAATCCCACCAGCAATGGAGGAGTGTTCATCTTTCTTCCCATCCTTGCCAGCATCTTCTGTCACCTGAGTTTTTGATCTTAACCATTCTGACTTCAGTGAGGTGAAATCTCAGGGTTGTTTTGATCTGTATTTCACAGATGACTATGAATGTTGAACATTTCTTTAGATGCTTCTTGGTCATTTGATATTCATCAGTTGAGAATTGTTTGATTAGCTCTGTACCCATTTTTAATAGAGTTATTTGGTTCTGTGTAGTCTAACTTCTTGAGTTCTTACTATATATTGGATATTAGACCTCTATCAGGTGTAGGATTGGTAAAGCTCTTTTTCCAATCTGTTGGTTGCACTTTTGTCCTATTGACAGACAGTATCATTTGTCTTACAGAAAGAAGCTTTTCAATTTTATGAGATTGCATTTATCTATTGTTGACCTTAGGGCATAACTCATTGGTGTTTTGCTCAAGAAAATTTCCCCTGTGCCCATGGTTTCATGGCTCTTCCACACATTTTCTCCTATTAGTTTCAGCCTATCTGGTTTTATGTGGAGGTCCTTGATCCACTAGAACTTGAACTTTGTACAGGGAGATAACAATGGATCAATTTGCATTCTTCTACATGTTCACTGAGTGTTGAACCAACACCATTTGTTAAAAATCCATTTGTTAATTCCACTCCTTTGTCAAAACTCAAGTGATCATAGATGTGTGGGTTCATTTCTGGATCTTCAATTCTATTCCACTGATCTACCTGCCTGTCTCTGTACCAATACCATACATGTTTTTTGTTTTTGTTTTTTGTTTTTTGTTTTTTTTTGTTGTTGTTTGTTTTATTTTGTTTTCACTACTGTTCTATTCTATAATACAGCTTGAGGACAGGGATGGTGACTTCTCCAGAAATCCTTTTATTGTTGAGCATAGTTTTTGCTATCCGGGTTTTTTTTTTAATTGCAAATGAGTTTGCAAATGTCTCTTTCTAAATCTATTAAAAATTGAGTTGGAATTTTGATGGGGATTGCATTGAATCTGTAGATTGCTTTTGGTATGATGGCCATTTTTACTATATTAATCTTGCCAATTGATGTGCATGGGGGAATCTTTCCATCTTCTGAGATATTCTTCTATTTCTTTCTTCAGAGACTTGAAGTTGTTGACATATAGATCTTTCACTTGCTTGGTTAGAATGACAGGAAGATATTTTATATTATTTGTGACTATTGTGAAGGCTACCATTTCCTTAATTTCTTTCTCAGCCTGTTTATTATTTAAGTAGAGGAAGGCTACCTGCTAGTTTGTTGAAGTTGTTTATCAGGTTTAAGAGTTCTTTGGTGGAATTTTTGGAGTCACTTAAGTATACTAGAATATCATCTGCAAATAATGATACTTTGAGTTCTTACTTTCCAATTTGTATCCCTTTGACCTCCTTTTGTTGTCTACTTGCTCTGGCTAGAACTTCAAGTACTATATTGAATAAGTAGGGAGAGTATGGACACCCTTGTCTAGTCCCCGATTTCAGTGGGATTGCTTCCAGTTTCTCTCTATTTAGTTTGATGCTGGCTACTGGTTTGCTGTTTATTGCTTTTACTATGTCTATTTATGGGCCTTGAATTCCTGATCTTTCCAAGACTTTACCATGAAGGGATGTTGAATTTTGTCAAATGTTCTCTCAGCATCTAATAAAATGATCATGTTCTTATTTTTCCTTTGAGTCTCTTTTTATAGTAGATTTCATTGATGGATTTCTGTGTATTGAACCATCCTTGCATCTCTAAGATGAAGTCTATGTGATCATAATGGATTGTCTTGATGTGTTCTTGGATTTGGTTTCTGAGAATTTTATTGAGTATTTTTGCATCGATATCCATAAGAATAAGGATAAGGAAAATTGGCCTGAAGTTCTCTTTCTTTGTTGGGTCTTTGTGCATTTTATGTATAAGCATAATTGTGTCTTCATAGAATGAATTGGGTAGTGTTCCTCCAATTTCTTTTTTGTGGAATAGTCCAAAGAATATTGGTATTTGGTTTTCTTTGAAGTTAGCAATCTTTATATCTATTGACCTTAGGTTTGATCTTCTCATTGTGTCCTGAATTCCTGGATGTTTTGGGTTAGGAACTTTTTGTATTTTGCATTTTCTTTGATTGTTGTGTCAACATTTTCTATGTTACCCTTTACACCTGAGATTCCCTCTTCTATCTCTTATTCTGATGGTGATGATTGCCATCTATGACTCTTGATATCTTTCTCAGGTTGTCTATCTCCCTTTGTGATTTCTTTATTTTTTCTATTTCCATTTTTAGATCCTGGATGCTTTTGTTCAATTCCTTCACCTGTTTGGTTGTGTTTTCCTGTAATTCTTTAAGGGATTTTTGTGTTTTCCTCTTTAAGGGCTTATACCTGTTTATCTGTGTTCTCCTATATTTCTTTAAAGGAGTTATTTATGTCCTTCTTAAAGTCCTGTGATTTTAAATTAAAATCTTGCTTTTCCAGTGTGTTGGAGTATCCAGGACTTGCTGTAGTGAGAGAACTTGGTTCTAATGGTATCAAGTAGCCTAGGTTTCTGTTGCTTATGTTCTTTTGCTTGCCTCTCATCATCTGGTTATCTCTACTGCTACCTTCCCTTGCTGTCTCTTACTGGAGGCTGTCCCTCCTGTGACCCTGGTTGTATCAACTCCTCAGAATCCAGCTGTCTCTGTGATTTAGTAATTCTGGGATTCTGTGATCCTGTGATCCTGGGCATATCAGAGCATCTGTGAAGCTGTCATCTGGGAGTTTCAGAGCACCTGGGAGTCAGACTACTTCTAGGTATTGTAGGAATAGGTGGAAAGCCACTGCCCAAGGTCTTCTCTGGGTGCAGGTTCTAACCAGAAGAAACCTGTGCCACTGGCCAGGTTGGGGTTCCTATGTCCCCGGATCCCAAGCGGTCCAAGTAATTCTGGGTGTTGGGGCAAATGTTGTGGCCTCACCTGTGGTCCTGGGCATGTCAGAGCACATAGGAGTCAGGCTTCCTCTGAGTGTTGTAAGATATTCAAGATCTTATATAATTTACTGTGAGTAAGATTTGTCTAATTTCCTTGGCAATCAATTGTGCCTTGCTTCACAAGTAGGCCATTTGTCTATAAATATTTTAAACATTTATTTATTATTACATTTAATTGCATTGTGAGTGTGTGTGGGGGTGTGTATGTGTGCAACTGTGGGTATGTACACATTAGTACAAATACATGAAGAAGCCAGTGATATCAGATCTATAAAGCTGGAGTTACTGATGGTTTAGGAAATTAGACAAATCTTACTCTCAGTAAATTATATAAGATCTTGAATATCTTACAATCCCCAGAGGAGGTGGGTCCTTGGGTGCCTGGTATTGCACCCAAGACTTCTAGATGAGCTACAAAAGCTCTAAGCTGCAGAGCTATTTGCCCAGCCTATGCATACATAATTTGAAATTTATTTTTAAATCTAAAATTGTATGATTTGTCTCTCCTTTCATCATTTTTTTTTGATTTTTGAAATTGATATACTTGGGAACAGTTTTGATTTGTTTCATAAGTTCTATGTTCCTTGTAAAGTTTTCCATGTATTAATGTGACAAGAAGTCAACATTTAACTTGTAACATATACAACTATAGATTTCATATGATATCAATTCAATGAAACAGAGCATTTGCATAATCTGATGTATCTTTGACTTAGTTTTAAACACATAACCTAACAAATGAAATCATTTTAATGTTCACTTATTAAGTTTTTTATTTCTAATCAGTATATTATTAATAAAAAGCAAGGTGACTTTTTAACACAATTTTGTAGAATTAATTAGGACAAATTATAGATCATTTCAACTATGCTAATTAATTTTGTGTGTATTATCATGTTAAAATACTCTGTGGTCATTTGGTAAGCTCTCTTTGCAAAATGAGGAAGTATAACCTTCTCACCAGCTAACATATCAAGTGTCTAACTAAATGTAGCTGAGATTTGTCCTTTTCCATTGGTCCCCACTTATACAAGTTGACTCCCATTAGCCACTCCGCCATAATGGCTTGTGGGAAGACTGAACAGAAAATTGAATTAATGCAAGCCATTTCTCAATCATTTCTCATTCTCATAAAATGATTAAAGCTGATGTAAGAGGGCTCATTAAAACGGAAAACATTAGGCTCATTAAAAAGCCATTAAACCATCTCACTTCTCTGATTTATTTTATCATAACCTTATTTAGCCATTGTTTAAAAGTCACTACACCCCAAATTTCTGTCCTTATTATGGAACAAATGTGATCTAAAGTGCACATTCTGAATATGTGGCCATTCGAAGATCAAAATTGTCTTCAGCCACTCTCACTAAGTTCATAGCTTTCTAATGCCAGCTGATCCGAAATGCAAGTGGTAGGTGTGCTATGAATGATCATTGAGAACAGATATACCTTCCAGTGTTTATTTTGCCTATATTTAATCTGCACAAAATTCTTCATTTTTCAATTCTTTATTATTTATAGTTGATACTAAATTACCACATATGCAGTCAAACTGAATGGCCATTAGTCATTGTAGGATAATAGTGTGATTTTTATTAGGGAATATTAATGTCTATTGTCAAACCAAACAAAAGCTCTTCCAGGGGGAAAATAATCTTTGTGAGAATTATGAGCTCATGCTTTAAGGTTGATATAATTCTGAGCTAACAGATTTTTTATTCTCTTTAAGAATATCTCCCAAGAATGGCTTTCTAAGAATTAAATTAAATAAACTGCCAGCATTGGAAAAAAAAAGCGTTTCTGTATTTATTAGTATTCATAGGGAAAAATAGCCAAGTTACATCCCATAACTTGTGAAATAGACTCAGGACAATCAGGAATTTAAGGTCAGCATCAACTACATGGGAAATTCCAGGCCAGTCTGGAATACATGAGACCCTGCTTCAATCAAACAAGTTAAGAAAGAAAGAAAGAAAGAAAGAAAGAAAGAAAGAAAGAAAGAAAGAAAGAAAGAAGAAAAATAATTAGGATGGATAAGAAAAACATGACAAAATATACTTGCTTTGCAATATCTTGCACTAATCGTGTCAGCTTTAGATAAATCCTGAAACATCAATGGCTTCATGTCATTGTCATAATCTGACACGGATCTCAGACTTGCCCTTCTCATAAGCAGAAGATGATAGTGGACAAGTTGATAAACTGACCACATCCTTCTTCAAGGAAGAACTCATTTTATTGAAATAACAATCAAAACAAACTGACAATTTTATATTGTTAGAGTACACCCTAGACCTGTAATTGTAGTAATTGTTGTGTTCAGAGAGGAACATGAAGTGTCATACTAGAATATTCTCTTCAATTTTCTTTAGTAATCATGAATTCTCTTTACCCTTTCCACTATGCTCTCTGTCTCTCTCTCCCTCTTGCTCTTTCTCTCTCCCTCTCTCCCATTTACAATCTGATAACAGTCTATTTACCATCATGGCAATTGATAAACTGCAAGACAGATTCTAGGAATGTAAGGGATCATGTCATTCTCACAGACACAGTCTACACAGTAATACTCAAAGTGAACTTCTGCTATACACAGTAAAAACATAATTCATCACTGTAAGTTTCATTGGTTTTGTTTGTTTGTTTGTTTGTTTGTTTTGTTATACTGGTTTTAGATTTCCAAATGGCACATGCCTGGCCCTTTTTGTAAGTATAGCTTGTGTTTACAATATTTTCTGTTGCATTCTACTGCAATTTTATATAAAATTAAAGAAACAATAAAGGAAGCTGGACATTTTTTTCTAAGTGCAGTTATAGCCTAATAGGTGGATCTTAGAACTAGGTAATATCACTATTTAAAAAACTTGAATTTTCTTATCTATTCTTTCATGCTAAGTTATTTGTGACCAACATTGTTCCAAAAATGCTAGTCAGAAAATTCCAAAATTAAATTTACGTTTTCATTTTGCCTCTCATGGAATAATATGATTGTATGTATATGGTGATGCAATTTCAAAATAACTTCCTCAACTGTATCTGTTAAGATAATATCCTTTGATATTAAAAACACATCTGGTTTCATATCTACTCTTCATATCTACTGTCCTGAGGTTATGGCAAACTTTGTGGCATAATCTAGTGTTTGTGTTCAGTAAAGCCATAAAGTAGCTTAATATTCACTGCAGTGCCTGTATCATTTACCTCAGTCTATCTTATCAAATAGGTATAGCATCATCCTATGTTATCCTAAGATGGATGAGTACAGCAAAAGAAGATATTTTGAGAGAAAACACATTGCCATATTTTTATTAGCATGTTTTTGTTATTGTATTTTAATATTTATTATAATTATTAACCACTCACTATGCCTAATTCATAAATTAAGTGTATATTACTATTAATGTGTGTGAGTGTGTGTGTGTGTATGTTATGTGTATGTGCCTGTGAGAGAGAGAGATAGAGATAGATAGATAGAGAAAGAGAGAGAGAGAGTCTGTAGAAATAAAAGTGTGTATAGGATTTGTAGCTGCCTATCATTTTGTATATGTTTTTGAAGTCTCAGGATTTGTCCATCCTAAATAAACAAATATTCCTGAATTTCATTTAAGTATCCCCTTTTCTCATCTAATTACTGAGTCAAATTTTATGTTTGGTTCATAACAAACTCATTAACATAATTTTATTATCATGACTACAAAGCACTATGTATGTACCTAAATTATAATGTGATCAATCAGTTATATTTCTTTCACATAACCAGTTTTTGCACAATAATTATATCCTCTTTGAATCATGACTAAATGGAGGTCTGAAAAATTAGAAACCTTACTCCAGGTAACTATCTAGCAAGGTTACCCGTGGTTACAATTCACATACATCTGGCCCAAAATCTGTCATAAGTGGTTGTAGTACATTTTTTAGAAGAGTCACTCTCTGAGCAATTTTCTTTAACCTTTTTTTCCCCTCTTAATTTAACATCCCTGTTTTGAACAAAAAAGGCTGAATTTAGCTAAATTCTATATGGAGGTTTTGACATGATCTCACATGTATAGTCGCATATATGAATATAAAAGGATTGTCTTTCTGTGATATGCAGATACCGGTTCTTCTTCTTAAAAGAGATACTCTACTGAGAAACAAATTGTACAATAAAAATGACAATGAGAGTGTTGCTTATATCTCTCCATTCTTAAACTCAAAATAATGAATCACAATGTATGATGAAGTGGACTAGCTAGAAAAATGTGCAAAGTGAAAAGAACACCAGCATTCTTTATTGAAATGCCTTTCCACTTAGATTTACTACACACAAGATCTTGAGCAAACTGAGATATGCATCACATGGCATTGTTTTAATTAATGGAACAATGCTGGTGTTATAAGTTTGCTTTGCCAATATTAGTCTGGCACTTTTACTGATATTAATAAATATAGCACTGATAGAAATGCTTGCAAGTAGATTAATTGCACACCTTAGTAGTTAGGAAATACTTGAATGACTTGACAAGGAAATGACTTGAATGCTTCAAGACTGATGTTGATATTGAAGGAAGTATACTTAGAGATACTAAATATCACTTTGGAAATTTTAGACACTATTGCATGCCCAGTACTAGAGCTGGTTTTTGGATAAACTCAACTCAAAGTGGGTGCATAAAAATCTTCTACCTTACCATGAGTTTCTATGGGTAAATCCTTAGAATAGTGGGCAGCACTTTCTTTTGTATAACCAGTGAATTATCTTGTCATAGCTCTTCCTCAAAATCCTTATAAAAATAAGTTGGCTTGGTAAAGATGACATATCACAAAGGAATCACTGGGCAATATTATTGCTTTAACCATATTTTGATGAATGTGACACTTCTGCTGATGCCAAAAGCATACTACTGCCCATCCTCTTTATAGAAAGATGGAAAGGCACTGCCTCACTAGATTTACATTTTCCTGATCCCATTGCTATCCAAGAGGACACATGTCAAATTATGCATGCCCTTGTGTTCAAACTTCTGATTTCTATATTGATATGTTCATAATTTCAATCGTTTTCTAGAAGGTCATTCTCTCCTCTAAAGTTTCTGTGAATAACTCTTTCTGAAACATTTAATTTTAGTTTTATGATTAAATTAACATTACATGTATCTAACATTCATAGGCATTCAAGTTAACACATTTTTCAGGTAATAGAGCTAGGCTTCAAACTAACCTTTTGTGATTACTTAAAATAATCATTTAAGAATTGTATGAAGTCCCCACTTACCTTACATCCTCAACAAGGCTACTGTATTTCCTGAGTTTTAAATTAGGATTTTGACCTCTTTTTTAAATTACATTTTTAAAAGAACACTTTTTAACTTACAGAAAATTTATGACAAAAAGAAGAGAATTCTGTAATACATTTTAGCAGGTAACTGCGATTAGTACCATTTCATTTTAATGTGCTACATTTGTTAAAATTAATGGGCCCATAGTACATTAGTGTCTGAACACATAATTTATTTAAAATTTCTTAGTTTTTATCTATTAAACTTTTTCTTTTTAATTTTCTTAGCTGAGATGTTTTCTTACTTTTCTATTTTTTGATCTATTTGGAGATTTTAAGATGTACTGATATTTTCTAGAACATCCACCTATTGAGATTTTTCTGAGATGTTTTCAAGGACTGGGGGTATGAATTTTTCACAAAAATGTAATAAATATATAGTATTATATACTATATATTTCTCACCCAGCTCCCAAGGAACATAAACTTGACTGTTGAACTTGACCTTGGTCAATGTACAAACCTGTCCAGTTTCCATACAATAAAATGATGTTTGTGTCTGATCCCTTTTCAGTTGTCTGCTTGGAAAGAAGTGACTATGGACACCTAACTTTAAAAGAGTCAAGATTTACACTATAGTTCTAGAGTGAGCAATAGTCACAGAAATTATTTGGAAGCATTTTACTTCAAAATAAAATTAAAGATTCAAAATTAAATAAAAGCAATTATGTAACTTTACTGACATCCATGCTTTGACTGAAAATTTGCTTTTATATTTGTAGAAAAATTGTTCTACCTTAGACATTGGTATCATTTTGTCCTTTTACATGTGTACTTCATGATAAAACTACTATTCATATTAATATGGTTTTATTCTCTCTCCCTCTCTCCATCCCTCTTTTCCTCCCTCTCTCCCTCCTGCTTCTTGCTTTCTCTCCCCCCTTTTTTTGTTTAAATTAATTATTTTACTTGTTAACATCCCAAGAATTGCCCAGCGTGCTGGTCTACCCTTATTGAAATTGGTGGTTCTTCCCCCAAATTGACTCTGAAAGGGTACCCGTCCCAACTTCCCTCCCTGCTGCATCAAATCTCTACAGGATTTAAGCATTCCATCTCCCACTGAGGCCAGAGAAAGCAGTCCTCTTCTACATATGTGCCAGGGGCCTCAGACCAGCCCATGTATGCTTTTTGGTTGGTGGCTCAGACTCTGGGAGCTCTCAGGAGTCCGGGTTACTTGACACTGTTAATTTTTCTTTGGGGTTGTCATCCCCTTAAGTTCATTCAATCCTTCCCCTAACTCTTCCATAGGGGTCCCCAACCTCATTACAACGCTTGGATGTAAGTATCTGCACCTGTCTGAAATAGCTTCAGAGCCTCCCAGAGGACAGCCTTGCTAAGTTCCTGTCTGCAAGCACAACATAGCCTCAGTAAAAGTATCAGGGTTTGGTGCCAACCATGGGATGGGATCCCAATTTGAGCCGGTCACTGGTCAGCCATTTGTTCAGTCTCTGCTGCATTTTTGTCCCTACATTTCTTTTATACAGGAGCTATTTGGGGTTGAAAATTTTGGATGTGGGTGTGTGTCCCCATCCTTCCACTGGGGATCCTGTCTGTAGTACTAGAGGTGGTCTCTTCAGGTTCCATATCCCTACTGTTAGGCACTTCAGCTAACATTATTCACATTGAGTCCTGAGAGCTTCTCCCAGCCCAGGTCATTGGGATTTTCTGGAGATTAGATCCCCAATTCCCAACTCCCTGATGCTGCATATTTCCATTCATTCTCCTGGCCCTCTGGGATTCTTTCCTGTCTTCCCCATATCTGATTCTGCCCCCTTTCTGCTCCCCTGCCCTTTTCCACCCATGTCCCTCATTCCTTTGCCTCCCATGATTATTTTGTTCCCCCTCTTAGTTTGAGCATCCTCACTTGGATCTTCCTTCTTGTCTAACTTCTTAAGAGTCTGTGGGATGTATCATAGGTCTTCTGTAATTTTTGACTAATATCCACATATCAGTGAGTACATACAATGCATCTCCTTTTGGGTCTGAGTTATCTCACTCAGGATGATATTTTCTAGTTCTATCTATTTGTCTGCAAAATTCATGATGGGCTTGTTTTTTTTATAGCTACTACACGACACTGAAAACAACTTGTATATTCATTCTTACATCATAAAATCACCTATTTCTTAAAGGCTTTATGGTTCTTTTTCAGGACAGTAGTATTAGAATTTAACTTGGCTACAAGATTTGTATATTTCTATTCTAATACTATCATATTTTATATTCTCAGTTCAAAGAAAACATGAATGTGTATTTTATACATTTCTTATATACTTTTAAATAATCTTAACATAAATAACCAACTTCATATAAGCAAAATATGACTTTACCATGATGTTTCCAATTCTAATCTATAGACGCATGAGCCTTTCTAAGTGCGTCACCTTATGTTTGTGAATTGCCACTTCCATAAAGAAGATCTGAACTATTTCTCCATACAATTCATTTACTTAATTTTTATTCTTCTGTACTTGTTGATAAGAGAAGTATTATTGAGAATAAACAGCCCACTGAAACATTTATCAAGTACAGTATCATGTGATATGTTACTTTTATTTTACAGATTTCACCTGTTTCCAAGTTATTTACATAATTATTGGCATCTATTCCCATCCCCATAGTTACATACTCAACATTTTTCTTTGTTATTTTTAAACATAGTTATATTTTCTCACATGTTATACTTTTCAAACAGAGTTATACTTTCCTGTTACATCCTTTATTACTTGTTGGGAACCCTTGACATCTTAAATGATTTTTCTTGTTACATATTTTAAGGTTCAGTGTGTGTGCCATGAAGTTCAATAGTCTTTGTCAAATGTTTACAGCCACATATCAATCATTATAGAACCCTGCAGAGTCCTTGCACTGACTTAAACATGATCCCCATTGATCTGTTCAACTTTCTTGTTTCTTCATTTTAATCAACCTTTGAACTTTCAGCATCTGATCCTTTACTTTGAAAAATGAGTATTTTTCAAATAGCTTCTTTCACTTAGCAACAAGCATATACATTTATCCCTATCTTTCAATGTCTTAATAACTTGCTTTAATATTTGTTTTAGTTTGCATTGTGATCTTCTCCAATTTGAAGCAATCAGTGATATGCTGAGAAAAAGAGCCTTGTTTCTTCTAATAACTTTCTATTTGCAGTCCTTAGTCTTTTTTCTTTTAATTTTTTTACTATTTTAAACAACAATATATTAAATCTATAAGAATTTCATACAATGCGTTTTGATCATATTTATCTTTCCCCCACTACTCCAGCATCTGTCCTCATCTACCTACCAGCCAAGGCCTCTTTTTCATTACTTGTTATTGCATATATATGTGCTTATATGTTATATATGCATATACATACATACTTATCAACATATACTTCTCAGGATGCATAATTCTACTCATAGGGATGTTTTCAGAATTTACCGTTGGATATTAGGTAACCAATTGGAGTGTTCTTTCCAATGGAAGACCGTTTCTCCTATTCTCGACATTCCTTGGTTGCTTGTAGATTCTGGGTTAAGGCCATTTGGGATTTTGCCTGTCACCTTTCCATATCTATTTTTGTTGTTTGGTAGCTCTCATGTCTAGACAAATATTTTTTTTTTAGATATTTTCTTTATTTACATGTAAATTTCTCCATTCCCAGTTTCCCCTCCAAAAAACAAATATTTTTATGAGATTTTATGGGTGCAGTTTCTGATATTACTGGGAGACACAGTCTCACAGCAAACTTCTTGATCTTCTGGCTGCTATGATCTTTCTGTAACTTTTCAGCAATATTTCCTGAGTATTAAGTTGCAAGAGTTGTTTTATAGATATATCCCTTAAACTGGATCCCATAACTCTGCATTTTGATTGGTTGTGGTTTTCCATAGTGCATTTTGGCTGTAGCAAGAGAAGTTTCCTTGCTAAGAGGAGAAGACTACACTTGCCTACGACTATAGGAATGTCCTTAAAATATGTATATATTTTTCTTGTCTCTTCCTTGTACCAATCTGAAGGGTGCTTTGTCCTAAACCAATGAGTCTTTGAAGATACACCTGTCGTTATATGATATTACAGATTCTGATGCTCTTTAAATTTTACAAATTCTCCTGTAGTCTTTTCTGCCTATGTAATGCTCCCCCAGGTCTTAGAGACTAGATCATGATTTTTACAAATTTACTTATCTATCTATATTTCAAGTAGAACTACTTTTTCTTACATGCATTCCAAAAGATAAATTTATATTTGTTTACTTTTGTTTGGTGTTAAGGTAGGACAGCTATAAATGGAAATTTTTAAAATATTCTTCTTTTTTCTTTTTTTATTAGATATTTTCTTTATTTACATGTCATATAATATCTCTCTTTCCCAGTTTCCACTCCAAAAAATAGAAAAATAAAATAAAAATAAAAACAAAACAAAAATCAAAAATAAACCCTTGTTCCCTCCCCTTTCCCCCTGCTTGCCACCCTATCCTCTCCTGCTTACTGGCTTTGGCATTCCCTTACACTGGGGCACAGAAACTTCACAGGGCCAAGGGCCTCTCTTCCCATTGATGATCGACTTGGCCATCCTCTACTATACATATGCTGCTGGAGCCATTAGATCCACCAAGAGTCCCAACTCTGTTTGGTGGTTTAGTCCCTGGAAGCACTGAGGGTACTAGTTAGTTCATATTGTTGTTCGTCCTCAGGGACTGTAAACCCTTCAGCTCCTTGGGTCCTTTTTCTAGCTTTTCATTGGAGACCCTGTACTCACTCCAATTAATGGCTGTGAGCCTCTACTTCTGTATTAGTCAGGTACGATCAGAGCCTCTCAGGAGACAGCTATATCAGGCTCCTGTCAGCCAGCACTTGCTCGCATCCACAATACTGCCTGGATTTGATGACTGAATATGGGAAGGATTCCAAGGTGGAGCAGCAGTCTCTGGATTTTCCTTCCTTCAGTCTCTACTCCATAGTCTGTCTCTGCAACTCCTTCCATGTGTATAATGAAGTATCTACATTTGGTCTTCCTTCTTCTTGAGTTTCTTGTGGTTTGTGGACTGTACTTTGTGTATTCTGATCTTCTAGACTAATATCCACTTATCAGACAGTGCATACCATGTGTGTTCTTTTGTGACTGGGTTAACTCACTCAGGATGATATTCTCCAGATCCATCCATTTCCCTAAGAATTTCATAAATTCATTGTTTTTAATAGCTGAGTATTTGTTCAAGGGAATTAAAAAAATTGCCTTGCAAACCTTAGACAGGATAAGGCATTTTTTGGCTGTAGAGACCAGTATTAAACAAAATACTGTATACTGACAGTGATGTTGTACTGAAGTGTTAAACATTTATTTAATGCAAAACAAATGAAAATTAGCATAAGAAGATCACCACATATGACATTTAATTTAAACAATTTACTTTTACCAGTGTGGAAGTTTTAATTTTTTGGTAAAAATTTATTTTTTCCTCCATCCAATGATCTTACATGACATGTTTACCAATGTCTTCTAAGTTTACAGTATTATATGCTCAGTGTTTATCTACAAAGTGTTATAGTGATGTGGAACATAAATTTCAAGTGAGCCTTTAGTTTCATAAAGGGATGCATGATTAGTATCATAGGTGTTTATGATGACAACCACGACCTCATGGCAACTTGTTTAGAATGTTGATTGCCACCAACAGTGTAGAAGACTTGGACAAGGCCTTCTCAAAGCTCATGTCTATTTCATAATTTCAGATTATGTTCTAGTATTAGAGAGTCATTCTGAAGATTAATACGCTCATTTATACAAATCATCTGGAAAGAAATTTGTATTTAGCAATAAGCTACACATTCATTGATGGGTTCATGACTTCAGTGCTGCAGGTGGGCTAAGGAACTCCAACACAGGAAGGTTGATGTGGGACTAACATTTTATAGACTGTAAGCATCCAAGAGACTCCTGATAAGGAAGTTCAAAGGATATTGCCTTAGCCCTGTTCTATTGCTACGAGATACCATGATCAAAACAACTCTTAGGAAGAAAAGCTAATTGGGGGCTTATTTACATTGTCATAGGTTTAGGTCATTACCACTGTGGCAGGGAGCATGGTAACCTGCAAGCAGGTGCTAGAGCAATAGCTGAGAGCTACATCCTGAGGCATATAAAGACAACCTAGACTTCAAAGCCTAACCTCAATGACATGGTTCATACAACAAGACGGCACATCCTAAACCATCTAATTGTTTTAAATAGTACCACTCATATGAAAGCCAGTGTAGGCATTCTTAATCAAACCAGCACAGACAATTACCACCTCCAAAATGGGAACTCTCCTTTTGCCTGAAAAAAAAAATCAATTCTTCATGATGATGGGAATATGCCAGTCTCCACTGATTATTATAAATTTTTGACTTTCATCATGTAAGACCTTATTCCTGCTCTTTAGAAACCCCCAATTCTCCTGAGAATGCACATACATTATCACCAAGGAGAGACTCTTGCCCTTCATTTTTCTGATTAAAAACCAACATGCTGCAACTGATGTTGGTTTGTTCATTTTCTTTGATTTCCACAGCACCTCCATCAATCCTAATCTAATGTAACTGAAAAATTTAGAATTGTAACATTTATTTATTTTGTGTCTGACTTTCTGTCCATCTCTCTGTCTTTGTCTCTGTCTTTGTCTCTCTGATGGTACATGTACATGCATGCCACAGTAACACTAGAGGTCAATTTGCTTATCCTACCATATGTGTTCAATGATCAAAGACATGTCATCAGGCTTGAAGGCAAGAGCATTTACAGAAGGAATAATCTCTCTGGCCACATAAGTGACCATTCTAATGGCAACAGTACTTTTGTACAAGAGCTCAAAGTACATTAATGCATGCATTACCATTGGTTCTGCCTCTGTCTAAGTGTAGTAGACAACATCATAATATATTCTGTGTGATATTAAAATATATTACTCTACAGGAAGAATGGAAGAGCCAAAATTTTTATTTTCCATAAATGTACATATAAGTGATATATATTACATGTGCTACTCTTCTAGCAGTTTGAACAGTAAAGCTATAAGGCTATTTTTCCTAGTCTTGTTGCTCAAAAAATGAGAACAAGTTTATTCACTGTAATTTGATGTAAAAATTATTATTGAGCACCTGCGAGATGCTTGAGATTCACTGATATGACATGAATGAGATTATTACTGCATGCTACATTAATGAGTTAATGAATGAAATAACTGTAAATGCCTTTACCTTCATGTGATAGACAATTTTTTAAAATCTCAAAATGCTTATCATTAAAAGACTGTAATCTTTCTTTTCTTTAAAGATTGTGAACTCATCTAAAATTTTCAAATACTGAGAATTCTCAGAAATTATTTATTACACAATAAACTTGTGTATTATTTTTCCTAGATAACAGCTTCACATTTCTTTTATCAAATGAGTACAAACTTTGTACTTTAATTCTTTTATGTTAATCAAATGATATATCAGTTACATATATCACATTTTTTAAATTTTATCATATGATGAATTGTATAACCAAAATCTTTCAACATGATTATGGATGCATTTGCAATTGAATCATATTATTATTCTAAATAATATTTTCTGTAACTATACTACTCAACAGAGCTAGAATGAATGCATAAATTTGTTTACTATATGGTTTCATATTATTGATTTACCATATACATATGAATCAAACACATTTGCTAACATAAATTACAAGTTAAAAATAACTCAGCAAATATTTAAATACATTCTTAAGTACATTCTCTAATTAAAGGCAATGTGTTATTTATTTTTTCTTTTCAATACAGCCTAATAAAAAATCACATGCCCAGAAGAAAACAAAATGATATGTGTACCATGATAATACCTGCCTGACTTTCCAGAAATGTTACAGTTTCAAATTTTTTCTCATTTGATATGGAACCAAAATTTGGAATATGTGTTATATTTTAGCCCACTTTTTACTGATAAAAGTCATGAATGAACAATTAAAAAATATTTCCAGATCTCACTCATATACAGTGTGCTGAACAAAATGCATTAGATATTAAAGCAATGGCATGCTTTGGGGTAGTTAACCAGATTGGGAAAGACTCTGGTTTTATACACACACACACACACACACACACACACACACACACTCACACACACACACACACACACACACACATATGTGTGTGTATATGTATACACATATAAAATATATATTATATATATTATTGCATCTATCAGATCAGAGTATGTAAAAGCCAGAATTCAGATAAAAGTACATTTTGCGCTTCTGAGTTATGAGAAAAATAACATGTCACTAAATGGTCATTTGGGTAAAATAATAAGCATACTATTAAGAGAAAATATGTGATCACAGAGAGATGTTAAGAAATGTTCCTGGGATAGTAGAATATTTATTTTATATGATATAAAGGAAAACTATGTAAAGAAAAGTTTTTGATCACTTGAAGACAAGAAGGACTTTTCTCTATTGACTTATAAAGAAATTCTTATTGGATTCTGATGGAACCTGGAAAACATCAACTCCTGGAATGAAAAGGTATACTTGGACGTATAGTCCAGTGGTCCCTCATCTGGGGGAAAAGAGGGATATCCTTCTCTAACTTGATATATGGGACTACTCTATGTAGGTTTCCCAGCTCTATGTGCGGATTGAATACATAAAACAAAACATTACAGAGAAAATTTATTGTAAATTTAGAGAGAGTTTTATAAGGTTATTCACTGTGTTGATACTCCAGAAAAAAAAAAAGTTAACATATGACCAATTCGTGTTGCTAGAGGCTACATATAAAGATTGTTAGTCAAGGTAGAGAATTACAGAGGGATTGGTATTTAATTCCTTCTAGAGCTATGACTGTGTAAAATCACCATTAGAAAAAATAAACTTTTACTATTTTTGTTGATTGTAGGAGTATGTCTGTCAAGTTTGCTTAAGCTCATTGGTTACTCAGTGGGGTAAAATTAGTGTTCATAGAGAGTCCTACCAAACATAAATACAATAACAGTTTTTAACTGGTTACTCATTTTCTATGTCTTTATAGCTCTTTGTGTTTTGATTAATTTTTCACTATTTTATGTCAATACAAATTACCACACATTCTACATGAAATGGGAATCTCAGTTTTATACAGTGGTCATCCAAAGCAAAGTCCATGTGTTGTAATTTGACTTCTGCTCAATGTCCCTAAGGCTTTTATATTCTTCTCATATGGCACTCTGTATATTTTTGCCATTTGTCTTTTATCAAGAAATCTAAATGACAGAAATCTCCTCTTATTGGACATTGAAACATCAAACAATAGCAATGAAAATTTTGTAGATTATAAAGGGTTCCTTTAGTATTCAATGATAGTAATTGTGTAGTGCCATAGAATCCAAGAGGACTAGAAAACCATACTTCAAATTAAACTATGTTCTTTATCTATGATTTTATATGATATGACAAACTTGAATTCTAAATAAGTTGGAGATAGGTGGTAGATGACCAAGAGCAGGCAGAATTTTCTGAATACAATAGGGCAGTCACACAAACAAGCCAACAGTGTTTCTGATAGGCCACACAAAGGCTGTGTAAACCTAGGCCAACAAAATCCAGTCTTGGAGTTGAGACAAGATGGGCAGAAGATTTTACACATCCTTTCAGGAGCTATTGGCAACAGTTAGCTTCCAGAAATGGGACTAGTATGTTTTCTTTAAAGATGTGATATCTAGTAGATTATCACAAGCCAAAGAGTATGAAGCCAGAATTAACTGTACAATCTAGTACAAGTTAAATTTAAAAATTATTTTAAAATTAGTAGAAAAAAAGGAGCAGAAATGAAATAGCAGGTAGATTTGTCATGAGTTTGGAGATGGGAGAATATGTTCAAGTACAGTGTATAAAATTTTCAAGTAATTAATAAAAATATATAAAAGGAAGTCTGCATTTGCCAGAAAGATCTTGAGAAAATTAACACTATTATGAAATCTAACGGAATTAACAATTTAAATAGCAACAATACTAGAGCAATAAAACAATGATTAAAACCTTCCTACCTGAATTGAATGTAATGTGCAATATAGTTATTATTTAAATATATTCTGTAAACATATTAGTTGAAAAGTCATTTTTTTTTTAGTTTTTATAAAGTTTTATTTTTATTCAATACATTTATTCATCCAGGGAATATTTGTGTATGTGTATAGGTGTATATAGACAGTGGTCCTTGTGTGGAGGTGATAGAATGAACGAATTATCAGAGTTTCTTTCTCTAGCTTCTGGGGTAGATGAGCAGCAAAAGGAAGCTGTAGAGCTTCCATGGATTTTCTGCATCTTTGACCATGACATATTTAGGAGGACCTAGGAAATCTAAACACAGTAGGAAACGAGGCAAATCCAACTTGCCTCAAGGTTAATTAATACAATCCCCCCCACATATTGTATTATACAATAATATTTTGATATAGAGTTTAAGATATATTTTATTGTTCTATAATAAATTATCAAAATAGGAATGATGAACTGACAACATTTTATATATAAATATTTCTAACTTCTTAATTGAGAGATCTTGACCAGCTTTGGGAAAAATGAAATCAGTGTAATAACTTATTGCTTCTTTATTTCTTCATTTAAAGAAAAGTTATCCTCTGTTTTAAATACATCATCATATTCAGAAGGAGATGTTATATATCCACAACAATTTGAAATCTGATAATGCAATCTGATGGTTTTATTCTTATGTAAACTACAAACATAGATATGCCAAAATTATAGTAGATCAATAATTTCAAAAGTTCGATAAGATGAAAGATGATAATTTAATAAACCTTTAATGATTTTATTCCTGGATAGCAGTTTATAATCTTCTATGCTAACTTCCATAAAAGGAAATATTCTCTACTAATATAACCATAGCAATGTTACATAATCCAGGAGATTCATTTAATAGACTTGTGCTAATGTACTGGTTGTTATTTTTAGGAGTGGGAGACAAATTCTTAGACCCAACAAAATAAACTGAATATGCATTAGGATATTTCCTTTTCCTCTAATCTGTATCAAAGAAATGTAAGAAGAGATTTAGTACCACAGATAGAACAGTAATAGAAGTGAGGTCCTAATTTGCTTCCCAGTTTTACTTCAGCTTACATATGAGGCATATAGGTTATTGAATTTTACTACATGTGCCTCATGCAGGTTCCCTATCAAACCGAATATCACTGGAACCCCTCCGCCAAGCTCCCTACATGAAATTGTCCTTTTGTGCGTCTCATAATCGGCAGCGATGTGGCCAAGCATCTGGTGGTGACAGGCAGACGTCTTTGATTTATTGGCTAATATCACTGCTTGTTAGTGGATGGTTGAGCAGGAGACTAAAAGAGCATAAAATCAGAGAGAATAAATTATGAAGGCACCGAACTGTGCCATTATAAACCCTTCCTTGTCACAGCTGTGACATCTCCTAGGAAATGGAGGATGACAGCAGCATTCATTCTTCAAAAGGCCAATACTTTCTACTTGTGATCCTGACCATAAATAAATAAATAAAGCAAACAAACCACACAAGCAAGTAGGAACTCAAACAAAAGTGTCTACTCCTCAATAGAGCACAAGAGTCCCAGTTCCTTCTGTTTAAAAGTATAGCAGAACAAAGCCCAGTTGCATTAGAGGCATTCATAAGCAAATCTTGCAGATATTAAATAAATTAGTCCTATGTGATAGAGCCATTTAAGGAATAGAATTGCCCCATGATATTTTTATAGTTACCCAATAGAAATTCCTCTGATGTAAATTGGTTGCACAATTTCTACTCTACTGAGTCAACTTAATCAATTCTGCCATACCATAAATGGCTGTCTAATAATGATATTCAGAATGCCTAATGTCAGTTAACATTTGGACAAACAGTGCTTAAAAGTGGGTAACATTTGTAACCTGGCTTTTGATTTTAATCAGCTGAAGTCATTAAACTCCATCTGAATATAAATATTTATCACAAACACTTAGTAGCAAGAAAAATTCAAACTGTTGTAGAGAGAGTAGGTTTCACTGGATTATAAACTGGTAATTCCTTAAAACAAAGAGATTTATACATGGGGGATTGACTCTCTTGTAAATGACTGAGTTAAAGTTTGGTAAAGAAAAAGTACCAATGATTGTGCCCCTCATTTTCATGGAAGCTAATCCAGCTACATACTTAAATTAATTAATAACAAAATCAATTAAATGATGACTTTTACTGATATTATTTTAAGGTAAGTCTCAGCATAATCAAACTGTGTGGCCAAGGAAGTACAAGACAATTCATGTGAAAGAGAGCAGAATTTTCGGGGAAATAATGAGAGGGATGAAAAGTCAAGGACCTCAAAACAGTATAAAATGGTTATTGGTCTCAAAATACTCTAGTTTGTTTATTTGTTTATATTCTGCCATATTTTAAAAGGGTTAAGATTAATTACTTAGGTACATAGTACATGATATATAAAATAATTTAAAAGAAATGTTTTTAAAAGAAAAATGATATTAATATAAAGTCAAGAATAAAACTCTAGGGAAATATTAATTTCATGTTCCATAATATACTACTGTTGGTTCATAATTTTAGTTCAAAGCTTTTAATCTGTTTCTATGAGATGTAAACAATATAGTTTTAGAAAACTTCAATATTGCAAATGACAATTATTTAACAAAAGTAAGTATAGTAACAAAATATATTTATATTACATGACAACAGTAAAATTATCTTAAAATTTTAGAACATTAAAGGCAGTCTTGGTGGCCCATATTATTAATTATAATATTACAATTAATTAATAGTGCTGGCCCATTTATTTCAGCACTATTGAGGCAAAAAGTAATTGAATCTCTGTGTTTTAGGGCCACCATAGAACAAAGAACAATTTCTGGGTTAGCTTGAGCTACATAATCAGACCCTATTTAAAACTAAAAACAAAAACAAGATGGTACATCATACCAAAATTGTTTTCAGAAGAAATAACTCAATAGGTATGAGGGGAGGAACGCATGATTTAATTAAAGTCTGAGTAGGTACATCTCAAGGGCATCATTGTGTAGAGCCATCCCATTTCTTTTTAGACCAAAACCATATCCTCCTAGTAAATCAAAGATTTTCAAAAAATTTGTGCAAAAAACATATAATAATCTTTGTACTTATTTTTAAGTAATTTTCTGTGAATCCTCCACATATATAGATGTGTTTTTACATTTTATAGTTATTAAAAGGAGATAATATTTCAAGTAGGACTATGAAAACTGATGTTTTAATATTACCCTTTAAAGCCAAAACTGAAATACAATGAACACCAGTTTGTCTGTTTGTGTGTTTGTGTGCATGTGTGTGAATGAATGACTGTTCTGTTCTTAGAAGTATCAAAGTACTGAAGAGAGTTTGTACATATAGTCTCCATGATATGATCAACAACTGAGGAAGCTCTGGCTGCAGGCACTGCCACAGAAGAGTCAGAGCTTACATTGCCATTCCTTGAAGTAAGAGTCAGATTTCTTGTTTGTGTGTGAAAGGCAGCATTCTGAGCACATTATTTTTTTTGTTTTTATTTTTGTTT
>NW_022196911.1:34529256-34536103 GCF_008632895.1 Mastomys coucha | reverse complement strand
CCTCCCAAGTGCTGGGATTAAAGGCATGCACCACCACTACCTGGCAAACACATCTTTTCATTCAAGGAAATTGACCTTGAACTTGAGTTCTTGAACTTGAATACTTTTGAATGAGTTTTAACTCCATTTGAGCTTGCTCTCCAACATTTCATAGAAATTCATTCCTTTGTATCTGTCATACTATTTCCCATTTAGTGTGGTTGCAGATGCAAATAGTATGTTCTGTGAAATGGAATGTCTTTATTAATTTCTATGTAAATGCTCTCTTGTACAGGAATTCTGAGAATACTGCTGGGTGATAACTGACTCTCCAGAAAGCTTCCAAAGTACATGGTTCTTTTCTGACTTTTTTCAGAACTAGATTAATTATTGGTTCATGGATTGAAGTAAAGTTAACTGAATATATCTTGTTTTGAACCATAAACATGAGGTTTGCTCAGAATCTGCAGAATATATATAATTATGTTTGTACATTGAGAGGTACATACAAGCACAAACACACAAAGACCCTCACATACACATGGCAATACTAATATTGGTATATTTATAGGATACAATTTCAATATTTCATGTGACTTCTAGTAAAGAAATTAATTAATATGGCTTGATATTGTTATGAACATAAATCCATGTGTATTTAAAATAGTGAATTGGAAATTGTACATTATATTTTATTCTATATCTAGACATTTATATCTAACTTATTCCTTGTATGTATATACTTGGGGAAATTTAGGCTAAGAAGGTCATATATTATTTTAATTAGTCTTCATAAGGTGACTAGTAGGTAGATATAATTACTAGAGATGGCTAAACTGTGAAATAACCAGCTCACATAATGTTACTTCTTAAAAATGATTTGAAAGTATAGTGTGCTTCCACTGTAAAAAGCTAGTATTTGCTGAAATTTTAATAAAGATGGATCATTTAAATCCTGAAAAACAGTGTTTATTTCTTGACATAAGACCCCTCTTTAAATAACTAATTATTATCAGTTGAAATATCATTTTTAGTATGGGATTTTGACATTCTCTCATAATTTCTGACTTGATTCATCGAGTATGTAGAAAATGCATATAAATATTTCTTGTTTCAGAGGTCATGTAAACTTTAACACAATGCATATATATATCCTAGATAGAAAGGGAATGAAGGACCTTCAAAATGGAAAAAACATAGCTAAGATTTTCATAAGCCTATGACAGTGTCAGAAATGTATACATGCAAATTGCATGCATCTTTGCATTAAAAAACAAAACAAAACAAAAAAGTAGCCCTAGAGCAATTTTTCTATCAAGCTTAACTTCTTTCCTGAGAGGTACATTGCAATTAAAACATTACTGAAGCGAATTCTCAGTGGCTCAGCACTAGACACTTCTTACACACTTGAGTGGGTACAAGTGTAGCCATGTGCAACCATGTGTGGTAAATCTGTCAGAACTAACAGCGGGGGCTCGGATAAGAGTTCTCCATCAATAAACCTGCTTGATAGGTCAAGGTCTTTGAGTTGTTATCATAAGTGGCACCCAAGAGTGTGGCCAATATTAAGGAGTTGCTGGTATTTCTCCAGTGTACATTTTACTAATTTTGCATAGATTTATTCTGTTGGTCATTTGAGGTTATGTTGGAATTCAAACCTAACTGTAGTACTTTTCATAATGTGAATGCTTTTGTTCTCATTTGATGAAAGAGAACATGATATGTGTAAAGATAGCATAGAAAATTATTTTCAATTAGAGTAAGATATATTGTGGAACAAAAAAGTAATGAGAAGGTTTAGTATACTCCAACTTATGTCATGAAACTATAGCAGGAGATTGTATATTAGATGAGTAAAGAATTATAATCAAATCTCTGATGTAAAGTTTCAAGGCATTACTTGTAACATCGTTTAAATATCAACTTGGTCTGACCTATTTATCAGATAGGCATATTACATACCACTTTTTTAGCAAATGTTTCTGGTGACTTTAGAACCTTACACCTGCCTTTCACATCATATAGTATATTGATATAACATGGACTCTGACAATAATCTAATGCATGTTGTTAGATTTCTCAGGCCTAATTAATGGCAGTAATTCATTCATATTTTCCAGTGGACTAAGAGTATCAATCCTATGAATTATCTAACAGTATATATTTCACAAACCATATCTTTTCAACTTATTTAAAGTGATACAATATGTTTGAAAGAAAGTGTAGCTATAATTTTTGGAATCAGAACAAGTGCAATTTATCTTCATTTTTCCTGTTTGTTTATTGTATAATTCTGCATATTCAATTGAGCTTCAGAGTGTTAGCATTTTTGAGAATGTTTACAGTTGATTGTTGAGGAAAATGAAGCTATTGGGTGTATATAACTTTAAGACAGTTAAAGCTGTGAAATGAAAGCTAAAACAATAGACCAATTGACAATGATATCAATTTACTTAAGGTTTTATGGAACATTTTAAACTAAAATGAAATTAAACTTCTTAAAGCCTTAGTATGTGTTAATGTCTTTAAATTTTAACAGGAATAGATTTGAATAGAATATATCTTTTCCTGACCATAACTAGCCTGAAACTTCACAGTTGGAGTTGGCAGTGCCAAATATTTCCTCACAGCTTTTCTATGCCTAGCATGGGTGAGTTTTCTCTTCTGCATGTGGAATGGGCAATGCATAGGAGATGGAGTGTCTCCAGTTTTAATCACTTCACTTTCCATTTGAAAAGTAATTCATCATGAGGAGTCAGTGGGGTATACAGAGCACTAATTGCAGCAAAATATCAAGGACAGTTTTCCTCTGTCTTAATTAAACATTAATGAGTAAAGTTATTTGCAAATGCGTGCTGCAGGGATGGACTTGTCTGTCTAGGTTTGGTAAATACTGACACTGGGTGTCAAAATAAAGCACCTTAATTGATTTATACAGAAATAGTTTAAAAAGATTACACCTGGCTTGACATTTCCCTAGGTTTTTATAGAGTAGTTTCTGATAAATTATTTATAAAGAATCTTTTCCTGACCTATCCTAATTATAGGAGTGATTGTTTCCAAACTAATCAATTTGGTGAAAATTTCATTTTCTTTTTCTCTCTTTTCTATCAGTGTAGAGAACTCTACAGTAGATTATAATGTTCTTGAGTGTATTTCCAGAGGGAATATGCAAAAGGACATTTTTACTTCAGTACCAGAAATATTTCATAAGAGTTTTAGAAGGTATTTTCCTACTGAATTAATTTGGAATTAATAATTTTCTGTGGAAGTATCTTAAATTTTATCTCAGTACATGGATAATCTACATATTTTATTAGAACTATGATTTAGAATTATAAACAAACTATAAAATCCTGGAAGTATATTAAAATAAACCTCAAGTCTCATGTGAGTTTGTCTTTGACATATTTCATTTCATAAGTTAACACTTCAAGAAAAGCTAAAAAACGGGGTGGAGGGCTTTCAAGTTATTCTGCAGTTGTCTGAATGGCAGTTACTACTCTAATGTGTAGATTGCTTGAATGATAAATTCTAAATATATTTTCTCATAACAACCATTATTTATTTTCCTGATCTAATTAAGTAACTTTCTACATTAACTATTATAGCCAATGTTTTAAAATAATTTTTAAATGAACAGTTTATAGCTGTATATAAAAAAAGAGTAGAGTAGTCTGAACCTTAATATAAAATTTTGATTGGTGTAGATCAATGTGCTAGTATAATTCCTTTGAAAATTATAAAAACATTATGGATATAGTTTAAAAACATCAGTGTGGTAATAAATATCCATTTTTTTTAACATGGAGAGAGAAAGAAATATTCTCTGATATGCCTTAGAATGACTGGTAAACATAGAATAAACTGTTTTCAGACAGTGCTGTTAAATATCACTCTGGAAGCTCCTGGAACTCCCCATTTCCCAAACCATATGGCTTGCTACAAATACTACTGGCTTATGGCAAACAGTGTAAGCATACCTCACAGTCTCCCACTTGGGGACCTACTAGAATGTTGTGGTATAGGCATTTAATGTCCTGAATGGCTGGGTCTATAATGGCTCTTTGTTTCCATATACTTTGTCATTCCGATCTATTTTTTTTAATTATATATATTCTTTATTTACATTTCAAATTTTATCCCCTTTACTAGTTTCTCCTCCAAAAACCCCTATCTCCCACACCTCCTGCTCACCAACCCACCCATTCCTGCTTCCTGGTACTGGCATTTCCCTACATTGGGACATCAAGCCTTCACAGGATCAAAGACCTCTCCTCTCATTGATGACCAATATGGCCATCCTCTGCTACATATGCGGCTGGAGCCATGAGTCCCACCATGTGTACTCTGGTTGGTGTTTTAGTCCCTGGGAGCTCTGGTGGTACTGGTTGGTTCATATTGTTGTTCCTCTCATGGGGCTACAAACCCCTTCAGTTCCTTGGGTCCTTTCTCTAGCTCCTCTATTTGGGACCCTATGCTCAGTCCAATGGTTGACTTAGAGCATCCACCTCTGTATTTGTCAGGTACTGGCAGATCCTCTCAGAAAACAGCTATATCAGACAGATAACTTGTTTTTGTTTTTTTGTTTTGTTTTTTTGGAGGGGTTGGTTTTTTGTTGTTTTTTTGTTTTTGTTTTTGTAAACCTCTAATAATAACAAAGCAGTCCTTACCTTGGTCATCTGAACCCTAGACTTCAGAACAGATTCATTTTCAATGTGAGATGCAAATTATGCTTACAGGTATTTTATACCATTCTTAAAAACAAACCAGAACAAAAGCAAACCAAAAAAAAATACTTAGAAATAAGAATTTCTATTTTAGGAAAGTAAATTCAACATTCTTTTCATCTCTTGACATTTCTTTGTTAAAGCCATACAAAAGCAATAACAATATTAACACGGAGTTTGTTCTTGATAAGACTTAAGGGAAATGGTATTGCACAAATTGGAAAAAGGTGAATCTTCCCAAAATAGTCATGGTCAACAATATTTTTATATAATGCAGTGGAGAGGTTCTTTTGATTCTACATATCAAAAATTAGGGAAATTCCCACAAAACCATGCATAAATCCCATAAGAATCTGAGGAAGACATGAGAAAGGAAGAAGAAAGGAAGGATGGAAAAGTTAGGAAGGATGAATAGAAGGATTGACAAGGAATGTTAGAAATTATTACAATTGAATACGTCTGTAATAGCATCAAAATATAAAAAGATATCAAATCAAGTATAATAATCTCTCTCATACTATACAAATTAACAGCAATAAAATTTCCACATATCTTCTCTCTTGATTTTATCTTGCACAATCTTTCCTTTTATCTTTTAAAGTGGTCAGTCTCATTATGTTAGAGACCTGAAGATCAAAAAACGAGAGTGTCTAATGTCTTCCCTATAATCTCATCTTACCTAATACCCTCCTGCACAAAGACACTCATTCCCATTGATTGTTTATTATTTTTATTTTTATTCTTCTCTCATACATTACATCTGGACTGACCACAATTTTCCCTCCAGACCCCTCCCAGTTTCCCCCAAACTTTCCCTCCCCACCCAGGTCCATTCACTCTCCTATTTCAGTTAAAAAATATTTTTGAGGATTTTATTACCTAGACTTTCAGGTTCTTATTTTTTTTTTAATTAGTTAAAATGTTTTTAATCTTTTGTTTAAATTCTTTCATTGAGAATAATTCAAATATGCATTTATTTATGTGAAATAACCTAGTAAAGCCAATAAACTCATATTTCATCAAACATTAATTTACTTTTGTATGTAGCATTTATAACATTATAATTATCTTCTAATGTATCACAGAACATCTCTATTAACATTCCGGTGACTGACCCATTCCACTCTTGGGTGAAACCATCCTAAACTTCAAAGAAATATGATGTTTGCCTTTTCATGTATGACATAATTAAACCCATTTCTATATGCTTTTCTACAAATTACAAGATTTCACTTTTGTTTCTGAATTATATTACATTATCTAGGATGTATATCTATTTATACATAGATACATAAAAATGTTCTATTCAGTTACCTACTGGTGTACAATTTTTTTTTCTTAAAAGGACAACATTTAATTGGGGCTGGAGTACAGGTTCAGAGGTTCAGTCTTTTATCATCAAGGCAGGAGCATGGCAACATCTAGGCAGGCATGGTGCAGGAGGAGCTGGGAGTTCTACATCTTCATCTGAAGGCTGTTAGCCGAATACTGGCTTCCAGGAAGCTAGGATGAGGGTCTTAAAGCCCACATCCACAGTGACACACGTACTCTAACAAGGCCCACCTCCTAATAGGGCCACTCCCTGGGCCCAGCATATACAAACCATGACACTAGGCAAATGCTCTATGAAGGGAGCCACATCTCCAATGTGGGCTCCAAGGTTTTGAATACTGACTTTGCTTCCTAGAGGCTTGTTTTTGCTAATGGTCACATTGATGCTGTCACTGCTTTACTAAGCTATTGAGGGCTGTGAAATTTACTTAAAATGGATATGTCTCCAGACTTTTTCTGGTAATGGTAAACTGTTCCTGTTTTTAATTTCATATTAAATTCTATACATTTTGTTTATATTTCCAGTGCAAGGTCTGTCATGAATTGGGTGCTACACGGGAGTATTGTATTCCTGCAGCTTTTTTTTTTCAGGTTTTAATTTTTCCTGTTTTTTTTCTTCTTTTAAAAAACTTTTATTGCATTATGATGAGAAAAGTTACATGATTTCAATTTATCTGAATTTGTTAACATTTAAAAACATATTTTAATTAAATATAATTGAATCATACTCTTGTTTCCCTTTTGTACCACCACTCCTCCCAGAGACTCCCCTTCAATACCTACAATATCTTTTTTGTCATATTCCT
>NW_022196911.1:34526831-34528581 GCF_008632895.1 Mastomys coucha | reverse complement strand
AAGAGTTACAAATGTCAAGCAAAGCATTCAGTCTCACTCTTTGTTGTTCTCTTACAAGCAACCTTCCTTGTTAATCGTCTATGTTTCTTTTGGGTATATAAATAATTTTGAAATATATAAGTTGTTCTTAAAACCATAGTATAGTGTAAAAACATGAAATAAACAATACTACTAATAGGCTGAGATAGGAGAAGCAAGATTTCAAGACCCTTACGTTGTACACAGCCAGATACAGTCACAAACATACAAGCTGACAGTGAATATAGATTGTAGAATTTTGGACCTGTTTTTCCAATTACCAAATTAGAGAGACCACTGGATGACAATCAACAAATTTCCAATTCCTCATATTATTGGATTTCAATCGATTAGGATATGTTGATAATACTAATTTTCAAATTAATATATTAAGAAAAAGTAATTGTCACTTCCAGTTGTTTTTGTTGTAAAAGGTGGAATTAGGTTTGTGTGGATTTGTTGAAAGATTACCTTCTTGCTTCTTCTAGGGTATAGTTTTGCTCCTTATGTTGATGTTTTCCATCTATTATTCTTTGTAGGACTGCATTTGTGGAGAGATATTGTGTAAATTTTGTTTTGTCATTGAATATCTTGTTTTCTCCATCTATGGTAATTGAGAGTTTTGCTGGGTATAGTAGCCTGGGCTGGCATTTGTGTTCTTGTAGTGTCTGTATAACATCTGCCCAGGATCTTCTAGCTTTCATAGTCTCTGGTGAGAAATCTGCCGTAATTCTGATAGGCCTGCCTTTGTATGTTAATTGCCTTTTTCCCCTTACTGCTTTTAAAATTCTTTATTTGTTTGGTGCATTTGGTGTTTTTCTTATTATGTGACGGGAAGAATTTATTTTTTGGTCCAGGCTATTTGGAGTTCTGTAGGCTACTTGTATGTTCGTGGGCATCTTTCTTTAGGTTAGGGAAGTTTTCTTCTATAATTTTGTTGAAGATATTTACTGGCCCAGTACTTTGGGAGTCTTCACTCTCTTTTATACCTATTATCCTTAGGTTTGGTCTTCTCATTGCATCCTGGATTTCCTGGATGTTTTGTGTTAGGAACTTTTTGCTTTTTGCACTTTCTTTGACTGTTGTGTCAATGTTTCTAACCCTGAGAAACATTGTCTTCTGCCCCTGAGATTCTCTCTTCTATGTCTTGCATTCTGTTGATGATGCATGCATCTATGACTCCTGATCTCTTTCCTAGGTTTTGTATCTCCAGGGTTGTCTCTCTGCTTTTTTTATTGTTTCTAATTTCATTTTTAGATTCTGGATGATTTTGCTCATTTCCTTCACCTATTTGATTGTGTTTTCCTGTAGTTCTTTAAGGGATTTTTGTGTTTCCTCTTTAACAGCTTCTAGTACTTTACCAGTGTTCTCTTGTATTTCTTTGAGGGTGCTATTTATGTCTTTCTTAAGGTCCTGTATCATCATCATGATAAATGATTTTTGATCTGAATCTTGCTTTTCCAGTGTGATGGTGTGTCCATGACTTGCTATGGTGGGAGAATTGGGTTCTGACGATGGCAAGTGACCTTGGTTTGTGTTGCTTATATTCTCATGCTTGCCTGTAACCATCTGGTTAACTCTAGTTGTAGCCCGCGTGGTCCTCTCGCCGGGAAGAAGACACGCGGATACTAGGTTCTTTCTGTAGCAACTGTTTATTTGTCTCAATCCATAGTGAAAAAAGGGTCGAACCCAAAATCCGCACTGCTTATATACACCACAGTGCAGGGTATCT
>NW_022196911.1:34508051-34521514 GCF_008632895.1 Mastomys coucha | reverse complement strand
TTAACAGCGGAAGTAGGCGCCATCTTGCCATGGCGAATGCCTCTCAAGATTCACGGCTCCCCACATCTAGTGGTACTTGTCCTTTTAAATCTGACTGGAGCCTGTCCTTCCTGTGATCCTGGTTGTGTCAGAACTCCTCAGAGTCAAGCTGTCTCTGTGATCCTGGGCTTGTTAGATCACCTGAGAGTGGGGCTTTCTCTGTGTGTTGTAGGACTGTTTGCAGAGCTTGCGCCCAAGGTCTGCTCAGAACACTAACCCAGACAGACTGGAAGGAACACTGGGCTGGAGGAGTTCCTGTGTGCCTGGTCCCGCTAGTCCCAGTTACTCTCAGTGTTGGGACAGATGTTGTTTCCTGCTTACCTCTGATCCTAGGTGTATCAGAATGCCTGGGAGTGGAGCTCCCTCTGGGTGTTGTGGGACTGGTTGCACAGCTTGTGCCCAAGGTCTGCTCTGGACCCCAGCCCAGGCAGACTGGCTGGTGTACAATTTTTTGATAATGTTGCTTCTTTGTAGACTTTTTAAGTCAAATTTCATATTATTTGCTACACTGTCTCAACTCATTTCCATTTTCCCAACAGTCTATAAGCTTTCTCCTTTCTAATGACTCTTTATAGCAATTTTCTGTCTTTATTTCAATTTTTTTCTTTCATTCTTCACTGTCTTCTTTTTAACTACTGGGTTGCCATTGTTGTTCCCAAAGTGACTTGATATCTCTCTGGGACAGTGGTTTACTTTCTATTAGTGATAAATCATGTTAAGCAATTTTTTTTTCACACATCTGTTGACCGTCACTAGGTTTTCCTGTGCAAAGTAGTCATTTTGAACTTTAGTCCAGTGTACACTGGACTTGTAATATGTTCCGGTTTTGTATTTCTTATATTCTCTGGATATCAATCCCCTTTTCAGATGCTCTCTCTGCGGAGCTTTTTACCTTCATAGATATTTCCTTTGCTCTGAAGACGACCTTGGTTTGATATAATTTCTTATGTATCTGTACCTTCCTTGCATGTTATTTTGAAATCTTCAAAACGTTTGCTTATGAATATTCACAAATTCTTCTGTGTTTTCTGCCTCAGTTTCATAATTTTATGAATTTATAATTTTTAATGTGTTTTGAATTCATATTTCTATGACAAATGGAAGGAATAAAATTCATTCTGCAGTTGGGACATCAAAACTTACTGAAATATTTCAGTGTGTATCTTGAGGATATTTTGTTTGTCTGTTTTTTTTGTTTTTTTTTTTTATTCTGATGATAAGATCTAGGGCTTTGCACATGCTAGAAAAATACTTTTAACACGTAATTATATCTGCATTTCAGTGTGCTTTTGAAATTAAATCAGGTGTGTATATGTATATTTAATAAATTATTTTATTTATTTACATTTCAAATATTGTTACCCTTCCAATATCCCCTCTGCAAATCCTTTATCCCATGCCCTCTCCCCTTTTCCTATAAGAGAATGCTTCCCCACCCTCTCTTGTTTCACTCCTCTGGCATCCCCTATCACTCAGGTGGCAAGAATCCATAGGACCAAGCACCTCTCCTCCAACTGATGACAGATAATGCAGTCCTCTGCTGCATATGTAGAAGGGGGCATAGAACAACTCATGTATGCTATTTGGTTAAATCCCTGATAGCTCTGAGGAATCCCCTTACTTGATATTGTTGTTGGATCTATGGGGTTCAATCCTCATTCTTTTTTTTTTTTTTTTTGGTTTTTCAAGACAGGGTTTCTCTGTGTTGTTCTGGTTGTCCTGATACTCACTCTGTAGACCAGGCTGGCCTCAAACTCAGAAATCCACCTGCCTCTGCTTCCCAAGCACTGGGATTAAAGGCATGTACTACCACCACCTGGCTCAATCCCCATTCTTTCCTTCAGTTCTTCTCCTAACTTTTCCACTGTGGTCCTCGGGCTCAGTCTGATGGTTGGCTGTGAGTATCTGCATCTGTCTTAGTCAGGTGCTAGCAGAGCCTCTCACAGGAAAACTATACCAGGCTTCTGATGCAAGCACTCTTTGGGATCACCAATAGTGGCAGGATTTGGAGGCCTATATTGTTTTTTGATCTTTGGTCTCATTGATAGGTGAGAGATTTTTGTTGTTGTTATTGTTATTGTTTTTAAGAGCTATCATATGCCTATCTATCATCATTCGTCTATTTATTTATTATATAAACAGTGTTATGCCCACATGCCAGAAATGGCATCAGATAGCATTATAGATGGTTGTGTGCCACCATAGAGCTACTGGGAATTGAACTCAGGACCTTTGGAAGAAGTGCTCTTAACCACCTTTCCAGACTTGTTCTTTTTTTTTCCTTCCTTTCCTTTTTTTCTGTTGCTGTGTGTGTGTTTGCGGGTATGTGTGTGTGTGTGTGTGTGTGTGTGTGTGTGTGTGTTGTTACCCACAAAGAGTTACTAAATACCTCTAAAGTATATTTTGAAGTCAGATACTATGATGCTTCCAGGTAAACTTTCATTTTTCTTTTATTATTATTATTATTAAATTTTATGTTTTTTGTTTTGCTTTTTCTTTTTGTTTTCTACGAATTAGTTCAACTTTAGGTATGTTTGTGGTTCTGTATTTTACCTCGAATTGTTTATTTATTTGTTTTGATTTGTTTCCATTATCATCAATGACACCATTCATAATTTGATTGAATTGATATTTTTGGTTTAGTCTATAGTTTTCATGGGTACTATAGTCAGTTAAATATTAAGCTTCTATTAATGAAGATCTAATACCTTTCTTTTATCTTTTCTATGTTTTCTTTTACCAATACCTTGCATTTTGATTTTGAATTACTCAACTAAATATACTCTCAAAGATTAAATCTTTTGTAAATAATATGAAAGGGATCTATTTCTTAATTTCTCCTCTTAACATTTATGATTAGTGAAAAAGTACATTGAATTCAGTCTTCATTACAACATCTTTACAGTAGAATATTTAGGAGTTTAGTTGTATTAAATCATATTATAATCACACATAAAAATTTGACATCTACCTGTAAAATATAGATGTCCTTATGTCTTTCTCTTGCCTTTTTTGTCATACTATAATTTCTACTACAAAACTAAATAAGAAAGTTATAATATATGTATAATATTTCAGTATCTTGTTCAATATTTTAAGTATATCATTTAAATTTTTTCCTTTGTTATTAATAATCATTTTAATTATCTACAATAGTGTCATTGCTCCCTCATCCTGCTTCCACATTTCCTCACCCCATTTCCCTTCCACCTTGCCACTGAGAAGGTGACGCCCTCTTCTCCTGCCACAGGCATCCCCATTCCCTAGAGCCTCAAGTGTCTCAAGGATTAGGCACATCTCTCACTGAAGCCAGACCAGGCATTCCTCTGTTATATAAGTTCCCAGGACCTCGAACCAAACTGTGTAGGCTTCCTAGTTGGTGGCTTGGTCTCTGGGGGCTCTCAGGGTCCCAGGTTAGTTGAGACTTCTGGAATTAATTTATTATTGTTGTTAGTTATCACAGTTTTTCCATCTCAAAGCATTTTTTCAAACAGTTGTCTCTCCCCCAGATTTCACTGTCAATACATACATCTAATCCCTCCCAATCCCTTTTCTACCTAGCCCCAGTGGACTCACAGAATCTATTCTATTTCACCTTCACAGGGAGATCCATGCTTCCTCCCTGTAACCCTCTTTTTAACTGTCCTCTTAGGACCTGTGGATTATATTTTGATTATAATTTACTTAACATCTAATATCCACTTCTAAGTGAATATATTCCATCCTTGTCTTTCTGCATCTGGATTATCTCACTGAGGTTAGTTTTGTTTTTGTTTGTTTGTTTGTTTTGTTTTGTTTTTCTAGTTCTACCCATTTGTCTGCAAATTTCATAATGTCATTTTTTTAACCACTGCATAGTAAATATTCCATTATATAAATGAACCACATTTTCTTTTTCCATTCTTCATTTAAGGGACATCTATATTGTTTCCAGATTTTGAATAAGTGTCCTTTTGGTAGGATGGAACATCCTTTGAGGGTATTGCCAAGAGTGGGATAGCTGGGTCTTGATTTTGACTAATTCATCATTACCTGAGAACAAGCCATATTGATTTCCATTCTGGCTGTAAAAGTTTGCACATCCACCAACAATGGAAGAATGGTCACCCTGCTCCACAACTGGATATTTTTTGTGTAGAAGTTTCATTACAGATGTGTCAGTTGGGGTTGTGCACTGTGTAATCTGATTTTCTTCCCATGTTTACCAGCTGTGGACTAATATGATAGTCTTCATCTGCTCCACAAACATTGTTAATAAGAGCTTCTTTAGAGATACATTATCTGTGGGCATAACTATAAGAATTTAGGATATACTTAGAGACGATATGGATTGCAAAAGAATTGAGGAGGCAAAGGAGAAGTTGTAGGGAGGAGAGGGGAATGGAAACGATATAAATATAGTACTCATGCATGAAATTCTCTAACAATTAAATTAGACAATGAATAAACAAAAGTGGTTACAGGTGAAAGTCATAATGCAAAGTCAATTTTCTATTTAATGATCAAATACAATAAAATACCAATAAAACATGCCAATAAAAAACCTATGAATAAAATAGAATTTCCCAGTGTATAACAACAAAGTTCATCTATGATTATAAATGAAAGGAGCAACAGATTGCCATCACTTGAAGAGAAATAAAACATAAAACACAAATAGAAAAAGAGGCGCTAATGGAAACTATCACAAACACTTAGCAAAACTGCAATTTAAATAAAATGTGATTGATATTCAGTGTGATGATCAGTGAATGTGCTTCCCAAAATTACAAGCATTGGACAGCAGTATGAAAGCCACGTGATTCAAGCAAATAAGATACAAAGGACATATATGGCAGAACATTTTCTTTATTAATCTACATTTTTGTGAAGAAAAACAACAAAATGTTTATAATTTATGAATATATAATTTAGCTTTTTTGCTTATTTACTTGTTTTCATTTTTGCAATAGGGTTTCTCTGTGTATTAGCTTTGGATTACACTTTATAGATTAGCTTTGTTGACCAGGCTGGCCTTGAAAGCTTAGAGATCTGCCTGCTTCTGCTTCCAAAGTGCTGGGATTCAAGGTTTGTGCCACCATGCCTGGCCTAATAAATTTTTTTAAACAAAGTAAACATTTAATCTGACAATTAAAAAATATAAAATATAACCTAAATTAGTAACAAGGCATAGGTTTTCTGTCTTTATCATTATTAATGAACAATTTTGAAAATATGAACCAGTGTTATTTAATTACTGAAAGAATTGAATATAAAAATTGAATAAAAATGTATTTCCCAGATAATATGAACATATAACTTGAAGCTTTAATTAATTAAAAGCAATAGATGTTGGAAATGTTAGTAATAAATATTAGGATATTGATTGAGTAGTGTAAGTTATATAATTATAAGTAAATTTTTGGTATTATAAAATGACCAATTTCACAGCATTTCAGTATACAGTTAGAGAAGAACATTTTTGATATTGGTGTTTGTTTCTATTGTTTATTTTTTCACACAATATATACATATTGTGTGAAAATAAATTCTGAGAGATATGTTATCAAATTTTATGATAAATTGTTTTATTAATAAATATATATCTTTATATGATTACATGTCTTATTTTCTAGTTCCATAATATATTCAAATATCTTAAAATATACAATCTTTTTATTATTACTCTTATTTTTTTTACACTCCATGTGTTGTCCCCCTACTAGTCCACCCTCCCAAGCTTTCTCATCCTATTCCTCATCACACCATCTCCAAGAGCATGTCCTTACCCCACTCCTACCTCAGCTGCACCCCACCCCCACCTCACCAGACCTCCCCACTCACTAGGGCCTCAAGTCTCTTGAGGGTTAGGCATTTTGTCTCTAACTGGGGCCAGACCAGGCAGTCCTCTGCTGTATCTGGGGGCCTCGACCAGCTTCTGTATGTTGTTTGTCTGGTGGCTCACTATCTGAGAGATCTCAGGGGTCTGAGTTAGTGGAGACTGCTGGTCATCCTATGGGGTCACCCTCCTCCTAAGCTTCTTCCAGCCTTTCCCTAATTCAACCACATAGTTTCCGGACTTCAGTCCATTGGTTGAGTTTAAGTATCTGCGCCTATCTCAGTCAGCTGCTTGTTAGACATGCTAGACTCCTATCTATAAACACACCATAGCATCAGTAATAGTGTCAGGTCTTGGAGCCCCCATTGAGATGGATCCCAAGTGGGGCTGGTCACTGGACCTCTATTTCCTCAGTCTATTCTCCACTTTTGTTCCTGTAGTTCTTTTAGACAGGAATAATTCTAGATCAGAATTTTTTACTGTGGGATGGCAACCCCTTACCTCTACTTGATGCTCTGTCTTTCTACTGGAGATGGATTCTACAAGTTCTCACTCCCCATGAGTGGGCATTTCATCTAAGGGCCCTCCCTTTGATTCCTGAGATTGTTTTACTTCCCAGGTCTCTGGTACTTTCTAGAGGGTCCCCTCACCTCCCACCCCCATCTTGAGCTGCATATTTCCATTCTTTCTGCTGGCCCTCAGGTCTTCTTTCCTGACTCCCATACCTGATTACATTTCCCATTTCTCCTCTCCTCCCCTCCCCTCTCCCTCTCAGGTCCTTCCCTCCCTCCCTCTCACTACCTCCCTCAACCTTGCATGACTGTTTTCCTTTCCCTCCCATATGGGATTGAACCTTACTCACTTTGGCCCCTTCTGCCTGTTAACCATCTTGAGTTCTATGGATTTTATCCTTAGGTATTCTGTGTTTTTTTGTGTGTGGCTAATATCTACTTATTACTGAGTACATACCATGACCTCACTCAGCATGATATTTTCTAGTTCCAATTTTTTGCTTGAAAATTTCATGATGTCCTCATTCTTAATAGCTGAATAGCATGTCATTGTATAAATGAACCATATTTTCTTTATTCATTCTTCCATTTAGGGATATCTGTGTTTTTTCCAGTTTCTGGTTATCACAGAAAAAAGCCTCTATGAACATAATGGAACATGTGCCCCTGTGGAATGGTGGGCCAATTTTTAGGTACATGCCTAAGAGTGGTATTACATGGTCTTCAGGTAGATCTATTTCCAATTTTCTAAGAAACTTCAAGATTGATTTCCAGAGTGGTTGTACCAGGTTGTAATGCTTCCAGCAATTGAGGAGTGTTCCTTTCTCCAGGTCCTCTCTAGCCCCTACTGTCACCTGAGTTTTTAATATTAGTCATTGTGATTGGTATAAGGTGAAATCTCAGGGTCGTTTTGATTTGCATTTCTTTTATGACTAAGGACTTTGAACATTTCTTTAAGTACTTCTCAGTTATTCAAGATTCCTCCGTTGTGAATACTCTGTTTAGTACTATGTCCCATTTTTTTTTTTTTTTGACTGGATGGCTTGGTTTTTTGGAAGTTAACTTCTTGAGTTCTTTATATAATTTGGATATTAGCCCTCTATGGGAAATAGGGTAAGTGAAGACTTTTCCCAATCTGTAGATTTCATATTTGTCCTATTGATTTACAGATTACTTATTGTCCTTTGTCTTAGAGAAAATTTTCAGTTTCTTGAGGTCCCATTTATTAGTTATTGACCTTAGAGCTTCATCCACCCCCATGAATTAGGTAGGGTTCCTTCTATTTCTATTTTATGGAATGGTTTGAGGAGTGTTGGTATTAGCTCTTCTTTGAAGATCAGTAGTATTCCAAGCTAAATACATCTGCCGTAGCCATTTTTTGGGGGGGTGGGTTGGGAGGTTTTTAATGACTTTGTCTATTTTCTTAGGAGATATAACACTGGTTAGATAGTTTACCTGCTCTTGATTTAACTTTGATACCTGTGTCTGTCTAGAAAAATCATCCATTTTTTCTAGATTTTCAAGTTTAGTTGAATATAGGCTTTTGTAGTAGGCTTTGATGAATTTTTGAATTTCTTCAGTTATTATGCCACCCTTTTGGGCCCTTTAGTTAGTTTGGCTAGGGGATTAACTATCTTGTTGATTTTCTAAAAAAAAAAAAAAAAAAGTATCCTTTGGTTTTGCTGATTCTTTGTATCCTTCTCTTTGTTTCCAGTTGGTTGATTTCAGCCCCTAGTTTGATTATTTCCTGTGGTGTACTCCTCTTGGGTGTGTTTGTTTTTGTTCTAGGGCATTTAGGTGTGTTGTATTATTGCTAGCTTAGGAGCGCTCCAATTTCTTTATTTTATTTTATTTTATTTTTTATTAGATATTTTCTTTATTTACATGTAAATTTCTCCTTTCCCAGTTTCCCCTCCAAAAAACAAACAAAGAAACAAACAAAAACAACAAGAACAAACCCCTGTTGCCTCCCCCCTCCCCATGTCTGCCATGCCTTTCTTTAAGAGGACACTACTACTTAATACTTAGTGCTATGAATTTTCCTCTTAGGACTGCTTTCTTTGTGTCCCATATGATTAGGTATGCTGTGTTGTCATTTCTATTGAATTCCAGGAAGTCTTTAAACTCTTTTTATTTCTTCCTTTTCCAAGATATCATTGAGAAAAGAGTTGTTCAGATTTCATGGATATGTGTGTTTTCTGTTGTTGTTGTTATTGAAGTCTAGTCTTAGTCCTTGGTGATCTGATAGGATGCATGGGATATTTAAGTCTTCTTTTATCTGTTGAGGCTTGTTTTTTGACCTATTATAAGGTCAATTTTGAAAAAGATCCCATGAGGTCCTGAGAAGGAGATATATTCTTTTGTTTTAGGGTGAAATGCTGTCTATATCTGTTAAATCCATTTGGTTTACAACCTCTATTAGTTTCACTATGTCTCTGTTTAGTTTCTGTTTCAATGAACTGTCCATTATTTTTTATTGGATATTCTATTTATTTACATTTCAAATGTTATCCCCTTTCCCAGTTTCCCCTGGGAAACCCACCCTCCATTCCATCTCTACTCCCTCTACACCTATGAGGGTGCTCCCCCACTCACCCACCAACCCCCACCTCCCTACCCTGGCATTCCCCTACACTGGTCCATCCAGCCTTCACAGGACCAAGAGCTTCTCCTCCCATTGATGTCTGACAAGGCCATTCTCTGCTACATGTGTGGGTAGAGCCATGGGTCATTCCATGTGTACTCTTTGGTTGGTAATTTAGTCCCTGGGAGCTCTTGAAGTTCTGGTACGTTGATATTTTTGCTTTTCCTATGGGGTTGCAAACCCTTTCAGCTCTTTTAGTCTATTATTGAAAATTGGATATTGAAGTCTCCCACTATTATTGTGTGGGGTTCAATGTCTGTTTTCAGTTTCAGTAAAGTTTCTTTTATGAATGTGGGTACCCTTGCATTTGGGGCATAGATGTTCATAATTGAGACTCTCTTTGTGTATTTTTCCTTTGATGAATATGAAGTATCTATCCTTCATTATCTTGTTTAGTGACTTTTGGTTGAAAGTCTTTTATATTGGATATTAGAATGGCAACTCCCACTTGATTATTGGGACTATTTGCTTAGAAGTCATTTTTCCAGCCTTTTACTCTGAAGAAGTGTCTGTCTTTTTCATTGATGTGTGTTTCTTGTTCGCAAAATGCTAGATCTGCTTGCTTATCCAGTCTGTTAGCTTATGTGTGTTTATTGGAGAATTGATTCCCTTGATATTGAGAGATATTAAGACAAATGTTGTATGTTTGTTGTTATAGGTGGTATTATGTGTATGTGATTCTTTCCTTTTGGTTTTGCCCTGAAACATTTTAGTTTCTCCATCTATGATGATTTAGGGTTTGTCAGGATATAGCTACCTCGGCTGGCTTTGTGTTCTCTTAGGGTCTGCATGTCCTCTGTATAGAATCTTCTGCTTTTAGGGTCTCTGTTGAGAAGTCTGGTGTAATGGTGATAGATCTGCCTTTATATTTTACTTGTCCCTTTTCCTCTATATATTTTAATTTTCTTTCTTTGTTCTGTGCATTTATTGTCTTGATTATTATGTAAAGAGAGGATTTCCTTTACTGGTCCAATCTATTTGATGTTCTATAGGCTTCTTGTACATTTATGGCCATCTGTTTCTTTAGATTGAGAACATTTTCTGGTCCCTTGAGCTTTGAATCTTCACTCTATTCTATTCCTATTGTTCTATGGCCTTTTCATTGTTTCCTGGACTTCCTGAGTATTTTCAGTTAAGGGCATTTTACACTTTGAATTTCTTTGACTGTTGTGTCAATATCTTCTAAGTTATCTTCTACCCCTAAAATTCTCTTTTCTATCTCTTTTATTATGTTGGTGATGCTTGCATCTTCAGTTCCTGACCTCTTCCCTAGGTTTTCCATTTCCAATGTTGCCTCCATTTGTGATTTCTCTATTGTTTCTACTTTCATTTTAGGTATTGGATTGGTTTGTCCAATTTCTTCATCCGTTTGATTGTGTTTTCCTGTATGTCTTTAAGGGATTTGTTTGTTTATTCTTTAAGGGCTTCTACCTGTTTAACCTGTGTTTTCCTGTATTTCTTTCAATTGATTATTTATATCCTCCTTAAAAGACTGTGTTATCTTCATGAGATAAGATTTTAGGTCAGCATCCTGGATTTCAGTTGTGTTGGTTTATCCAGGGCTTTCTGTGGTGGGTTAACTGGGTTCTGATGGTGCCAAATTGTATTGACTTCTATTGCTTTTGGTCTTGTGTTTGTCTCTTGCCATCTTGTTATTTCTGCTGTTAATTGACCCGGATGTCTGTGTTTGAAGCCTGCCTCCTGTGTTCCTCATTTGCTCCAGGTCTGCAGATCTCCTGAGAGGTCTTCAGATTGTGGGATCTTCAAGGGGCATACAAGCTGATGATCTATTGTTCTGGCTTCAGCAGATCTCCTGGTAGGCCTTCATACCGTGGGATCTGTTGCTCTGGATGCACCAGACCTCTTGGGAGGCCTTCAGAGGGGCAGATAAATGCTAATGATCTGCTGAGGTGGAATGCACATGCAGGAAGGGAGGTGGAGTTCAAGCAGAGAGGATAGGTCCAGATTCTGCTTGACTCTGTGTGTGTGTGGGTCCCAGCTAGAGCAGTTATTTGAGAGGGTCCATGACCTGTTGCTCTGGGTACAGAAGACCTCCCCAAATATGCAAACTTTAAGCTGATCTTTAATTCGCAAAATTAGGTGGGAGAGACAGGAGTATTCAGTAAGTTCTGGGCCAGCTTATTCTGCATAGTGAATTCCAGGAAAGCTAGAGAATACAAGCTATGTAATACAAGATATGTATACTTTCATTTTCTTAAGGGAAAATTTTAACTTTATCTACATAGGTTATTTTCTGTTGTAAAGTATAATTATTTATTTCCATTATGTATTTCAGTATAGTGTATTATTTAAGCTTAGAAAAATTTTAATATTGATTGTTTTGATTTTTAAAGATTTTTATTTTCAGAAATGTTTTGAATAAAACTATTGTATTTTTGAATAAATTATATCTACAGGTGGCAATTATTTAAGCATTTTCAAATACATATGCATGTGGGCATGCTGTATAAATGACAATGGAGTTACCTTCAGCTTCACATTTACTTTCCATAGCAGTGAGGATTATACAAAAAGATGGGTAAGATTAAATGCCTATTTAAAGGCTACATGAAAGTGACTATTAGAAAAGATGTTTGAACAAAGGTGGAAATAGAATAACTATGCAGATGATGAGGAAAAGTTATTCAAAAAAGAGAAACCATGTTATGTTGTACCTCGAAGAAAGAGTACAGAAATCCATGCTGCAGCTATCAAGAATAAGGGATGTGATAGAAATTAAAGCAGAGATATTAAAAATCCTGGGTTTGTGAGCCATGCACTCTTACATGGACTTTGTGTTTATTGCACAAAACTACTCCAGAAATTTCAGAACACTAGTGAATTAATGTTATATGTTTTATGTTATGTTATATAATGTTTTGAGGTTAATATACTTTTTCCTTCCCTTTGCTCTCTCAAAACCCTTCCTTTTACTCCTCCATGCTCTCCTTCAGAATCATGGCCTTTATTTACCACTAGTTGATGCTGCATGCATGCATGCATACATACATATATACATACATACATATATGTATATTTTCCTAACTATAATCTGTTTAGTCCATAGAATATTACTTGTATTTTATAAAGCATAATTTTTCTCTTATCTCTGCTTATATTATTTTATCTTCACATTATGATGCTTTATACTTTTAAACCCTAAATTGTATCTTTCTTGTTATACTGCAATCTGTGTGAAAGAAGCTAAAGAATAAATGTCATTTAATCAATATTGACTTATGTTGTTCCTGCCTTAATGAGTCTGATTAGAACTGTGCATATTTTTGATTGTTTATTTCAATATATCTCCATTGATCACTGGTCTTTGAATTGTTGAATTGAGTTTTTGTGCTCTTTTCCCTTATTTCCCATGCCAGTGTGTAATAACAAACATTTTAAACAGATTATCTGAAGTCTGAAGCCTTCATACGATGCATTAAAACTGAGCCATAAGCTCTGAGTTATGAGGTGCAATAATTAATTTCCTCATTTCTTCACATTTCCAGGCTGGTAAATGTTAATCAATTCTTGCTGTTCTAGAGGTCAGACATTTAAATGTTAGAAATAATATCCATAAGGAAATACATTTATTGATATTTAAGCCATTGAAAACAAAAGGATAGACAGAGAAACCACTGAGCATAAAACTAAATTAAATTTACTTGCTCTTCTCCAAGAACTGATTTCTGTGACTGCCATAAGAATAAATATCACTTAATAAAGCCTCAGTTTTTCAGGTTCTGATTTCTGTGAATCTCTACCATGTTTATTGAGGTGTCAGCATTTACTTTTAGTTACTACGGAGTTTTATACAAGCATAGAACTACTACCAGGAGTTTTTTTTTCATTGCATTACCTTTTAATTGTCTATGAAGTACATGCCTTGTTCAAGATGTTATCTTCATGCTTCATATGGAAGGAAGTTAAGGAGCAAAACTGTCTTCATAGAAGACGTTTCACACAAAATAGTCCAAAAAGCAAGCCTAGTAAATTGTATGGTGTCTTACAGAGTGGTGAGAGTTGTGGATGGAAAGAAAATGAAAGTTCATAGGTCAGATTAAGGGAATCTGAGAGTATGGGAAGAGAAAGACCAACGGGTTGTTACAATTTTGAATTATATCAGGAAGCATATCCTAAATTCACATGGTATTGGTAATACATTGTTTTGCAAATTAGCCAGGATCTGAAATCAACTAGGAGATGAACGTTTTGGCATGGCTGCAAGACATTATCTTGATTAGGAGATCTGATATGGTAATGCCTACTTTAACTGTGGATAGGAGTACTCCTTGAACAGAGATTCTGGGCTATATAAATGGAGTGAGTGGAGAGCTATTCATCATTGATCTCTGTCCCTTCATGCTGGGGTGTGATATGACCTGGTGTTTCATGTTTCTGTTGCCTTCCTGTGTAGAAATGGGACATTGTACTACTTTTTTTTTTTTTTTTA
>NW_022196911.1:34497050-34502216 GCF_008632895.1 Mastomys coucha | reverse complement strand
GTCTGCTCCAGGCTTAGGAACTCACTGGAGAGAAGATGGCAGCTCTCACTGGAGACTCCAGGTCAAAGAGGTCCCTGGAGCCAGACCCTCCTCGTGCAAGGGAGGGGCAGCTAAGGTCGCTGATCCACCTCTGCCACTTGGAAGCTGAGAGGATCCTGTCCCTGCCACCCGGCGGCTCCCCTGCGACTTGTGGGGCCTGTGCCTCTCTGTTGTCTGCTCCTGGCTTAGGAACTCACTGGAGAGAAGAATGACATTGTACTACTTACCTGTGAATCCAAACATACTTTTGCAAAGAAAGCTGCTTTTCACAGAGCATTTTATTGTATCAACAAGTAAGATGATGATATTGGACAAGATCCTGAAGATTCTGAGTCAATAATCAGAAACATGCACCTTTCATTTCCTTGGAAGGAAATGAAAGCAGGATTAGAGAAAGAATGGGGTGTGAACAAAAAAAGAAAAACAGAAGAAAATATAAAAGAAGAATGAGAAGTCATTTCTTACAGGTTCTTTGCCAGACACTTGAAAGCTTTTCATTATTTGAGATGAATGGGTTGGAAAAGTAACTTCACCTGTATTAGTCTTCAACAATATAATTTTTGCTACTATTTTATTATTTTGTGATTATAATACATCATATTCCTTTCTTTTTTCCCTCCAAACCCTCTTGTATACCCTACTTGCTTTATTTCATATTCATATATCCTCTTTTCATTAAATGTTCCTTGTTTAAACTTTTTTGTGAAAGCATTGATAGCAAGATTAAAGTAGGTTAATAATCCCAGCAAATGTTGCCACCCAGGCAAGAAATTATGATAGTTCTGATCAGCAAATATAGGATTTGTATGAATGTCATAGATTTGTTCTAAAAGAATATAAATTAGTCATTAATTTTAAATATAAAACACTTAAATACTATAGACTGTGAGAAGCTAAGATTTAGTTATACCATCACTGAGATATGTAAAGCAGTAGGAAAAATATTTTCAGCTAAGGACAAACAGTTGAACTTCTACTTTTCCCTTTTAGCATCTAGACAGAAGTGAAATAGTTGTGTGAATGAGTTTAAACTCTAAGGAACATTTTGCTCTGAAGAGAAGAGTTTGAAAATCTCTTCATATAGATGATCAACCAAGTTGCATATCTAACTATCTTCTTTGATATGTTTGTTATCTTCCTATAACAAACATATCATAAACTACATACCTTACAAAAAATAGTTCCAACGACTGAAAAATATAAACCAAGTAGTCAACAAAGCCATTGTCTATGGTGGTGTATCATCTTAGATAACCTCATGGAATTACCTTCCCATGGTAGAAAACCAGCTAATTTGGAGAACTTATTTTTTTTCCATTCAAGACAGGGTTCTTTGTAGATTAACCCTGGCCATCCTGTATTGGCTTTGTAGACTAAGTCAGCCTTAAACTTGCAGAGATCCATCTGCCTCTGCCTCTGCCTCTGCCTCTGCCTCTGCCTCTGCCTCTGCCTCTGCCTCTGCCTCTGCCTCTGCCTCTGCCTCTGCCTCTGCCTCGGCCTAAGTGCTGGGATTAAAGGCATGCTAGGGAACTTTGCCATTTTTAATAGGAATCCCTAACTGTTATGACGCTGCATGAAAGGATCCTGTAGTATAATATTACATATAATTTCTGATACCTAGCAAGGGCTCTATTATTATGTCCTGTCAGCATGCTAGAATGCAAAAATACATATAATTCTCTTCTCCCTCTGTGTTCATCTGACCAACATTCTTCCTCTTTCTATTTGTTCTTGAATGAACATATATTCCTTTTAGGTTACTCCTTATTCCTCATGTTATTTTATCACCAGTGGCTTCCTTAAAATAGCTCTATAATAGTTTGCATCTGAAATGTTCCTTAAATTCTCTTGTTTTGAATGTATAGGCCCTAGCTTTATAGCACTATTTGTAAAATTTGAAGTGCCTTTAGGAGTTGGCGACTGGCTACATGTGTAGATATGGGGTTTGGAGGTTATGTCTCCCCCTGGTTTTCAGTTGCCATCCCTAATTCAGGGTTCATCATTGTATGACGAGTCAATGTCATACACTCTGTCACAGAATGTGTGCACCCATTCCCATTTTGGTAGACAGAGTCTCCAAAAAGTATGAAACAAAATAAATCATTTCTTCCTTGAGTAGCTTCTTTCAGGAATGTATGTCAAAGAAATGAAGCAACTAATTCAAAGTCTATAACTATTATCATCAAATAATTATTCCAGGTTCAAAATGCAAACTTTTAATGACAACTTCACCAGAGACATTATGTTGCTCAGTATGTAATCCTTAATAAGTCCCAACAACTTAAACCATTAAAAACCATGTTTTGTTCTAACCCTACACTCTTAGTAGCCTTCCATTTACATTTTATTTTCTTACTTGTTGGTCATAGCTTCCTCAATGCTCTGCATCTTTAAAATAATTGATCTTATATGTTAACATCCTAGAGGATGGGTTTTATTATGTTATTTAATAATAAAAAATATATTTAGCTCTTATTCATTTCACTGTCTCTTCCCTTCCCTGAGTCTTCTACTTTCTGACTTGTGCATTTCTTCTCCTTGGGGTATTTATAGTGTTTACTTGGGGTATTTAATCAAATGTATTCCAATGCCTTCTTTCCTTCCAAAACCTACCCTACATGTCTTTATGGGATTTCATCATATTTAAGAAATATTTGACTACTTTCTTTTCTCTCCATATATATATATATATATATATATATATATATATACGCATATACACATATGTATATATGTGTGTGTATGCAAAACTATATATAACTATATATAGAGAGAAATGTAAATATATAACTACCTAGATCTATATTTGTATATATAAGATAGAAATACATATAGTGATAGAGATAGAGAAATAGAGAGATTTCTATATTTTATATAGAAATATAAAGACATACATATACATATCATACACATAAACATAGACAGAGAGAGTGAGAGAGCAAGAGTGAGAACTTGATTCTATCTCCTAGCCCTTCAATCTTGGCTATCAAAGTCTGCTTTATGGGAAGCAAAACCTTGCCTTGAAATTTACACAGTGAGACTGTACATAATTGCATGAAAAGATCTATTTTTTTTCCTGAAACATTTTTTCATTTGTTATTATTTTCAAGTTTTTCATACTGTACACATTTCTTAAGACACATGATACCAGCAACAACTGAACATGAATGCCAAATTTGGTATGCATGTGTTATCTACCTCAAGGTAACAAAAGTATGTGGCAAAACATAACCCACCCATAGTGTTCCATGGCATATGCACTTCTATTTAGCCATTGTTTATCATAGTAAACTATTGAGACAACCTCCTGGTGTTCATTCTTTATAGTTAAGTGTTTAATACATCACATCTTATTTATTTTAGCAAATCAGTATATTTTCTGTATTTAATTGTAAAAGTTAACTTAGTTTTAAGTTTATTTACAACTGCCCTTCTTTCCACCTGGCACTATGGTTTGTTACCTGCCAAGCTGATCCGAGACGTCAGCTTGTCCTGAGGCTGTCCATGTACATTAAGTAAGGTACTCACTGTGTATAGGAATCTGTATTTTGGAGGTGCTTGATCTATCTACAAAGGAAAAAATTAGGAGTTTATTATAAAATGCTCCCAGAAGTCTTAATGGTGTTTATTTTTTTAAAACTTGCAATGTTAGACTTGTGTGCATGGAAGAAATTAAGGGACATCATTATTGTAGTTTAAACATTGTACATGATAAGCCTTCTCCCCGCCCCCGTTTTTACTGTATGTTTTTATTGAATGATCTATTCTCCATCCTTAGGCAAGCATGAATAAAATTAGATTAAATGTAGCATGTCACTGCTCAGTCTTTTAAAAAAAAAATCTCTTCAGTCTGATTCCTTCCACATAAATTCACAATTGCAAATCCAAATCAAAGTTTCCATTAAATCACGTAATCTTGGAAATTATATAAGTTCTCCAGAGGTTCACCATTGTCCCTAGTTCCTGCACTGTGTTGTGATACTGCAGCATAATAAATCCTGTTTTTAGTAACTCCTTCATGCTTAGGTAGAAATAACAACGAAGTATGGAGACAAGTTTAAAATGTCCTATGTCCATGTGCCTTTTGCATCATTAGTTATGTGAACATTTTAATTACTGTGAAATTAAGTAATTGTACATGTTTTGAAATAATTGAAGCAGAAGCTCCTGATTCACTTGCATTCTAACAAATAGTAAGTATGAATTATTAACCCATTTTTTTCTAGACAGTTTTCTTACTTAGATGGGAAAGCAAGAGTCGGTTACTAGTGAAAACAGTAGAAACTCTAAATCTTAAGGTATACCACACTTGTGTCATTAACTTCATGTTTTCACACATCCTACTATTTCTAATACTGCTGACCTACCATGACTACTTATGGTGCTTATAAGTTCTTATAAAATGCATCATTATATTTGGGTTGTTCTTTTACCTTGGTTCATTGTTTGTTTGTTTTGTTGTTTTCTTTTCTTTTCTTTTCTTTTATTTCTTTTATCAAAATGTTTTCAGCTGCTTTCTACAATATGTATGCATTGTACCAGCAAGCAATAATTTTCCATTTAGTCGGGGTCATTTAATAGGCAAATAGTTAAAAATAATGAATTCCTGATTTACCACACTTATTGTCTAATGTAAAGTATATGTTATTATGTTCTTTCTCATTTGTGTTATTGACGTTAGCTTGATTCTAACTCTTTTCCCCACTGTGTGTGTCACTCAAACCTAGAACATGGAACAACCTTACATTTTCACTATGTCTCACCTCCTGTGGCCACTCCATTAAAGAAGTCTCAGCCAGGCAGTGGTGGCACATGCCTTTAATCCCAGCACTTGGGAGGAAGAGGCAGGCAGATTTCTGAGTTCGAGGCCAGCCTGGTCTACAGAGTGAATTCCAGGACAGCCAGAGAGCTACACAGAGAAAACTTGTCAAAAAAAAAAGAAAGAAAGAAAGAAAGAAAGAAAGAAAGAAAGAAAGAAAGAAAGAAAAAAGAAAAGTCTCTTCTCTTTTTCTTAATCTTCTAGTTTTTGATTACCCCTTTCCTTCTGATTCCATATGTTGAAAGCTTTTCTGTGATACTATCCTTTTATAATGCTTCTTCTTTTTGGATGTTGTGGGAATTATTAAA